>NC_051269.1:43184989-43212489 GCF_015220745.1 Sebastes umbrosus | reverse complement strand
GTGGCGGAGGCATGAAGAGTTAATAATTCACACCGGTTCAGAGCACTTCACTCTCGGCTTCAAAGAGATTTCAACACTCAAATCTGTTTTACAATCCACAGCACTGCGTTTATATATCTGGGTCCCCATTTACATATGTGAATAATGAAGAGGCTACCCAGCCTAATTAAATCCTCAGAGAGGAGCCTTCTGGTTATCAAAGGAAATCCTAAAAACACGAAGGCTGTGCTGATTCAGATAATGGACGTTGAGAGAGAGCGGAGCGTCTTCCTGTCCAGCTCAGGGCTTCGTGTTGTAATGTTCCCTGTAAGCAATATGCAGAGATCTGAGTCAATGTGACGACAGACAGTCAGGTGTGAGTTTCTAGGTGCTCCTCATACCAGCCTACCCAGTAACACACACACACAGGAAACCATCAGATATTCATGCTGCTGCTGGGACTTCTGGGGGATTTATTTAAATCAGCCTGAAACTCTACATCAATATGCAAAAACAACTAAATCACCCCCTCGGAGTTGTCTTTTTATCTTCATCTCAATGTTTGTATAACTGCAAAATCACTGCAGGAACTCGTAATGGAAAGGCCGGCAGTGTTTTTTTTAACGTGTGATTAATTTGCAGGTCAATATATTCTTATCATGAATGCCGTGGGAGGGATTTAGAGTGCAAAAAGTACGCCAAAAAGTACGCCTTTCTTGATTTCCGCGTGTCATTTGTACGCCATGTATCCTATACACCTGTGATGCTATTTACAGGACACACCTTAGTTTAATATGTCCCTATGGTCAAATTATTTTCAATCTTTTCTAGGGGTACCATCATTTTTGTCCAGGCCAGTTTCATTAGTTTGTTTTTTAAAATGATTCTGTTGAACCACAATTCAAAAACAATATCTGATTTTCATTAGTTCATTTTCAGTGAATTTTTATTTATTATTACTTTTGTCAGTTTCAAGTTATTTCAGTGACCATTGTGGGTTTTTCTTTCTTTAACGGAAGGGTACCAACAATTTTGCCTACGTCTGTAAGTTACATTATCGACGTTTGTCATATTTTTTATTCTGGTTTGTGACGTGTTTTCTGCAGTTGTTTACGAGCTTATTTTAAGCCCAACCATGACATTTTCTCTTACCCTAACTAAGTCGTTTTTTTGCCTTAATCTAAGTTAGTGGTTTTCTTGCCTAAACCTAACTGCTGACGTTTGTGTGGCGTACAAATGACACACGAAAACGCTAAAAGTGGAATGTCCATGTCCATGGAATGAGACTGGGTATATGTCAGGCCTGCTATCTTGAGGTGTCCTACAGCGTGGTGGTGGTGGTATCCAGCAGGAGGGGCACCTCGTATCAGATTCGGTGCCCATCTTTATCCCCCTGCTCAGGGTTTGCACCACCAGCATATTGTCCCTAATCTTGGTGCATCTGTTGGCTCACAAAGCCCCATTAAACAGCCAGACCACTCTGATAAGGTTACTGACTTAATGCTCAGGCACATAATTAAATTGAGTACTTAATCTGGCCATGGGAGAGGAGGAGCCCCGGACCCCCGCCGGGCCAGCAGAGCGTTCACATGTCCAGTCTCGGCTGCCTTTCAAATAACTTGTACTTTGATCCCCTTCGGGGAGATCGTGCTCTCCGACGGGCGAGATCAAAACGTTCACTGTCATTTCCTGTCAGCTGACTTCACCTGGTGGCTTCAACTTCCATTTAAACGTCAGGGAAATGAGTTGTTAGGAACATCCCTACTTCTAGGAGAAACTGTCTGGGAAGATGCAAAGTTATCTCCATATTTAATATAAACATCTATTCAGCTATGTATCGGGATTTTTTATTTTACGATTTCTAAATAGACGTTTTAATACCAGAACAGATATATCTGCTTCATCTGAGTCTATGTGGAGGTAGAAGGAAGTTACCGCTTTTATTGTGGTAGTCTGAGTAACGTGACGTCATATCCGTTCCGTATCCGTCAACCAAAACAAACCTCAGAGAGTCTAAAACGTCGGAGGGTCGTTGTGGATACGATCTGCACCCTCCCATGTTAAATCCAGCGTGGTAAACACGACACATCCAGTAAAGGATGGAAACACTTTGGGTTTCACACATTGACAGGAAAAGCAGAGCTAGACAGAGCAGAGCTAAAGCTGCATGCTAACTCTGTCACCGACAGGAAACGTTATGGTATGGAGGTAACGTTATGGTATGGAGGTAACGTTATGGTACGGAGGTAATGTTATAGTATGGAGGTAACGTTATGGTATGGTGGTAACGTTATGGTATGGAGGTAACGTTATGGTACGGAGGTAACGTTATGGTACGGAGGTAACGTTATGGTACGGAGGTAACGTTATGGTACGGTGGTAACGTTATGGTATGGAGGTAACGTTATGGTACGGAGGTAACGTTATGGTACGGAGGTAACGTTATGGTACGGAGGTAACGTTATGGTATGGAGGTAACGTTATGGTACGGAGGTAACGTTATGGTATGGAGGTAACGTTATGGTACGGAGGTAACGTTATGGTATGGAGGTAACGTTATGGTACGGAGGTAACGTTATGGTATGGAGGTAACGTTATGGTGTGGTGGTAACGTTATGGTACGGCGGTAACGTTATGGTGGTAACGTTATGGTATGGAGGTAACGTTATGGTGTGGTGGTAACGTTATGGTATGGAGGTAACGTTATGGTATGGAGGTAACATTATGGTGGTGACGTTATGGTATGGAGGTAACGTTATGGTGTGGTGGTAACGTTATGGTATGGAGGTAACGTTATGGTGTGGTGGTAACGTTATGGTACGGCAGTAACGTTATGGTATGGAGGTAACGTTATGGTGTGGTGGTAACGTTATGGTGTGGTGGTAACGTTATGGTATGGAGGTAACGTTATGGTGTGGTGGTAACGTTATGGTACGGCAGTAACGTTATGGTATGGAGGTAACGTTATGGTATGGAGGTAACGTTATGGTGTGGTGATAACGTTATGGTATGGTGGTAACGTTATGGTATGGAGGTAACGTTATGGTGTGGTGGTAACGTTATGGTATGGAGGTAATGTTATCGTATCGCGGTAACGTGGCGGTGGAGCTGGCCGTCGCTCTCGTCTCCGTGGTCAAACGGGCCGACGCTACGACTGTAGAGCACCCAGATATTGACATTTGTGTTCTCTGCATTGAAACGGCCCCGATGGAGCTGACCATGGATGGATAAAGAGAACGGAGCTGACGGGAGAGCTAGAGACCACCTTGGAGAAGTTAGAGGAAGTAGACACGGGGGACTACGTCCGCTTTTCAAAATAAGATGTTAACAAAGGGAACTGTAGATACTAAATACATCTATGGAAATCAGATTTATTAGATTATATTCACCAGAAGTATAAAACATTACATGTCCCTTATAAATTAAATATAAAACACCACTAATCTGTGAGTGAAACGTCTTTATTCTTTCATTTTGGGGTTGCTGGATTAATAGAAATTAACAAATTAATAAATGATTCCTGACAATGATCCTGATCTATTTGACTTCAGGACATCTCTGACTACAGACATGCTGAAAATCAAACATTTTTACTAGATTCATTTAGAGATTTTCCAAAGTAAAAGTCCCTAGAAGTGTATGATTTAACTCTTTCATGTTCTAGTATTTAAAAAAGTTAACAAAAATCACAATAAAAAGTAATATCGAATCGCAATACTCATCAAATCAGCACCCAAGTAGGTGCTAGTATTGAATCAGGAGATAGGCGAATCGTCCCAACACTAATATTGAACATTATCACGTCTCCCCTCTCTTTACGATGGCTGGTTCTTCACCCTGCCTTCCAGTCTGGCTGTTCGGAACATCTAAAAACACTTTTGATTTCCACCTAGGTCTGTCTACACCTCTGTCTGAGCATAACCCCAACCTTACTTGTCTCTATATCACATCTGACTTGGCACCCTGCGGTGACGGCTCTGTCCTGGCTGTGATGTTCACAGATACTTAATCAACGCCCAAAGCTGATGATCATCCTCAGCCAGTCACAGTTTATCATACCCCCGGTCCATCCTCCATGTCTCCCCACCTGTTCATCACCAGAACAACAGCATCAATGACACAACGGAGGCCAAGAAAGACAAACCACGAGAGCGTTCCCTTATCCTCTCAGAGAACATTAACCCTTGCTTCAGCTGATGACCACGGTTGACTCCAGTCTGTGTTAAGGTTGTTTGTTTGGTTTTGACACCACATGCTTCCTGCGGTCCCTCCAGCTGCCATACACAGAAAACACAGTCGACACCCAACCCCCGTCACCTCTTGACCTTTGGCACCTTGACTGTGACAGGATTTGTTTATTGGAGAAGCACTTTAACACCTCGGCTGTCTGTTAAACGCTGACATCTGTAGAGTCGGTTGCTACGTATTAATCCAGTGAAATTAACTCCATGAAAGAATGTTTCTTTAGTTCAATGCTGAGAAATTAAAGGGAAAATCTGACACCTTTTATTTGGATGATTTGAATCAGTGTTGATGGAAAATGTTCGGGCTGCGCCCTCTTCAACTAATCAGTCCTTTCGGTCTTAGTCGACATTTCTTCAGTCAATTAGTCATTTTGATTATAGTTCTTCCTTTCATCCAACTATGTCACTACCAAGTCAAATGACGGCGCTGGACTTAGGAAGAACAACAGAGTTTGCAGCTTTCTCAGTCAACACAGCAGCACTGAGGAATTGATTTGCTTCAATCGACTACATTTACCATCAACACTGATCCGTAGAAACGGTCCCTTTAAGTTTGACTCACTTTATCACTCCTGCGTTATTCCACAGACACACAACACAAGAAGATAACCAACCGGCCAGGAAATTCTTCTTTGTCATTTTCCTTGAAATGCCAGAAAGTCTATTTTTCTCTAAAGTTAACCAAACTGAAATGATTGATACAACAATTAGTCCTTTTCATTGATCTGGCACCTTTTAAAAATTGCATTTTTTCCATCTCAGGTCACAGCAGGTCAAGCCTTTAAAAAGGTCAAATGTTCACACCATAATGATGGCATTTATACACAAGGTCAAAGGTCATTCTACAAGTCCAGACAGCTCTGGTGTCTGACTTTATCCAGGTACAAGAACGTGCTGGCTACTAGTTCTGCTCAGAGGCAGTGACAACATGTGCTCCACTTAAGTCTCACAGACTCTTAAACATCTGTAATGCACACACATTATCTGACATGAACTTTAACTTAAGGAAGCAACGGAAAACTCATACTTGTTGTCACACAGCTGCAGCCTCTCAAGACAGAATTAACCATGTTACAATGCTCCAAATGCTGTTCAAAATAACTTCATCCCCAAAACGGGTTGTTGGTCTCACACATGTTTAAACAAATACTTGCAGGGATTAACCACATAGAGTTGCAATTTTTAAAAATAAATGGCATTAAAGGGAGAGTTCAGGTGTTTCTCAGTGGGGTTATATGAGGTTCTTCTCCATAGTCAGTGTGTTACCTACAGTAGATGTTCTTCTCCATAGTCAGTGTGTTACCTACAGTAGAGGTTCTTCTCCATAGTCAGTGTGTTACCTACAGTAGAGGTTCTTCTCCATAGTCAGTGTATTACCTACAGTAGAGGTTCTTCTCCATAGTCAGTGTGTTACCTACAGTAGATGTTCTTCTCCATAGTCAGTGTGTTACCTACAGTAGATGTTCTTCTCCATAGTCAGTGTGTTACCTACAGTAGAGGTTCTTCTCCATAGTCAGTGTGTTACCTACAGTAGAGGTTCTTCTCCATAGTCAGTGTGTTACCTACAGTAGATGTTCTTCTCCATAGTCAGTGTGTTACCTACAGTAGATGACGGTCAGCACGCCTCCAGTTTAGAGAAACAGACAGGAGTTACTGCACAGAAGTAAAGCAATGTGCAAAAAGGGCTGTCTGACAGCTGTACATTACTTTACTCCCGTGCTGTAACTCCTGTCTGTTTCTCTAAACATCTACTGTAGGTAATACACTGACTATGGAGAAGAACATCTACTGTAGGTAACACACTGACTATAGAGAAGAACATCTACTGTAGGTAATACACTGACTATGGAGAAGAACATCTACTGTAGGTAATACACTGACTATGGAGAAGAACATCTACTGTAGGTAACACACTGACTATGGAGAAGAACATCTACTGTAGGTAACACACTGACTATGGAGAAGAACATCTACTCTAGGTAAGACACTGACTATGGAGAAGAACATCTACTCTAGGTAATACACTGACTATGGAGAAGAACATCTACTGTAGGTAACACACTGACTATGGAGAAGAACATCTACTGTAGGTAATACACTGACTATGGAGAAGAACATCTACTCTAGGTAATACACTGACTATGGAGAAGAACATCTACTGTAGGTAACACACTGACTATGGAGAAGAAGCTCATACAACCCCACTGAGAAACACCTGAACTATCCCTTTAAGTTTTGGGTTTTAACACCGGAAACAAAAAATAAATGTGAAAAACCTGATATGACGACTGATTTAGAAGTGCAGTGGATCATGTGAGTGTGCAGGGCACACCCTAGATTTCCCAATGCTACCAGCAATCTAAAATAAATGAGCAATCATCATCATCATCATCATCATCATCATCATCATCATCATCACCGGGAGGGCATATTCCATCTCATTTCCTGGCTTATACTAAGCCACCAATTCTGTTATGAGGCAAGAGGAGACAGATGGTCGCGATTTAAGACGGCACTAAACTGAGAGAGGAGAGGAGACCATCACCCACGGGACACACAAACACAAAAGGTCACTCTAACTGTGACGGAGCGTCGGCCAGGACACCTCTTAACCAAGTGGAAACACAATCACATATTTTACAAGTAACTGAAGAAGTCCTGAGTCTGACCTCTGACCTTCAAGAGTTCCACTATCAGCCACCACAGCACCAATCATCTCTCCTGGTCATTTCTGATTCAACTGCCTTCATTTGCAGTTTAATTTATAAAGTGGCACATCAGTGTGATGGGACAAATTATGAAGTAGCTAATGCTTTCCTGAAAGAACAATCATCCTTGATTGCAATACAGTTCTCATCTCATCCTGCTAAATGAATGATGATTTTAAGATGTGATGAAGTTATGAGATGCATCATTTTGATCCATCCACTGATTTTCTGAGGCAAATGTTCCATGAACAGAATATCAATGTAAAAAATTACGAATTATGTTTTGTGTTATGTGTAGACAAACACAAATACTCCACGAAATATGCATATATTGCATACAGTATAATGCAATATATGTGTAACGAGTTATTAGGCGTCTCTGGTAAATTCGGTTCACATGATACAGAAATAATAACATACATTAATTAAAAGAACTATTCTATTTAATCTGACTGAGCGGTTAATCATTGAATCCCCATTCACCTTCAGCTGCAACGATTAGTCGACTAATCGATCGACAGAAAAATAATCGCCGACTATTTTCATAATCAATTAATCATTAAAGTAATTTTCATGCAAAAATTGCAGAAAATGCTGTTGATGATTATTCTGTATTAATAACCTAAATCTGCAAAGTAACTAGTAACTTAAGTTATCAAATAAAAGAAAGCAGCCTGAATGAAACCAGAGAGGTGAAAGGGTTAAACATGCTCACTAAGATGTTTATAGTTAAAACTTGTTAAAATATCTTCATTGATATTAATGTTCACATGACAGAGGATCGCTCATTCAGCGGGGAACAAGTGTTGAATGAAACATCCGCAGTTTGAGCTAACAGAGAGAATAACAGAGAGAATAACAGAGAGAATATCAGAGAGAATATCAGAGACACTAGAAAAGCAATTTGTGAATAAATGTCGGTGTGAATGCTGAAGAGCTGAAGAGCTGAAGAGCTGAAGAGCTGAAGAGCTGAAGAGCTGAAGAGCTGAAGAGCTGACGCTACGCTGTGATGCTGGCTGAAATGTTGGGAGAAGAAGATGAAGTAGTAGGAATAGATGGAAAAGTGCTAATGGGTTTAATTTATATGAATTTCATAGAAAAGTTGAATAATACCAATAGTGTATAAAAGATGTGGAATATTTAAAGGTTTTTGAAGAGCTGATGCTAAACTGCACAGCTGGCTTTAATCTGTATGAAGAAGGAATCAGAATCAGAAGATTATGAATCAGTAAATAAAAGTTGTAATTGAATGAAAAGCAGCAGAAGCATTATAAATAGTTAGTTCTGAGTTCCCTGTTAAGAAAGTTACCTTCTGGGGCTTTTATTTTGAAAAACTAGGTGAATCCCTAGTTTCCTGTTAACATACAAAAAGGGGGATTTTACCACCAAGCTCCAAACAAAGTTAAATATTTCAAAAAGTACAAGCGGGATGAATGAAAGTTGAATAATAGCCAGAATCTATGGAAGATGTGGAACATTTTACAGTTTGAATGAAGTTTCTATGTTGAAAAATGTGGAACGAGAAGTGATGCAAAAACAAGAGGTCTGAATAAAAAGAAAAATAAACTCAGTAGAATAACACACACACACACACACACACACACACACACACACACACACGCACTATGTGAATAACCACAAGTGCGTATGAATAGAAAAAACTAAACACAAAACTGTAAATGATGACAAATAAGTCCTGCAGTCACTGTGTGTGACTCTGTTCCTGTTGATGCTGTTAAAAAGGTAAAATAGATACTTCTCTTGAAAGAAACGGACTTTTTGTTACTTTTATCCATCAAACTGCAGCTTTACCTCACAACCCTCATGCAGCTTTACCTCACAACCCTCATGCAGCTTTACCTCACAACCCTCATGCAGCTTTACCTCACAACCCTCATGCAGCTTTACCTCAGAACCCTCATGCAGCTTTACCTCAGAACCCTCATGCAGCTTTACCTCACAACCCTCATGCAGCTTTACCTCAGAACCCTCATGCAGCTTTACCTCACAACCCTCATGCAGCTTTACCTCACAACCCTCATGCAGCTTTACCTCACAACCCTCATGCAGCTTTACCTCACAACCCTCATGCAGCTTTACCTCACAACCCTCATGCAGCTTTACCTCACAACCCTCATGCAGCTTTACCTCACAACCCTCATGCAGCTTTACCTCACAACCCTCATGCAGCTTTACCTCACAACCCTCATGCAGCTTTACCTCAGAACCCTCATGCAGCTTTACCTCACAACCCTCATGCAGCTTTACCTCACAACCCTCATGCAGCTTTACCTCAGAACCCTCATGCAGCTTTACCTCACAACCCTCATGCAGCTTTACCTCACAACCCTCATGCAGCTTTACCTCACAACCCTCATGCAGCTTTACCTCACAACCCTCATGCAGCTTTACCTCAGAACCCTCATGCAGCTTTACCTCACAACCCTCATGCAGCTTTACCTCACAACCCTCATGCAGCTTTACCTCACAACCCTCATGCAGCTTTACCTCACAACCCTCATGCAGCTTTACCTCACAACCCTCATGCAGCTTTACCTCACAACCCTCATGCAGCTTTACCTCACAACCCTCATGCAGCTTTACCTCACAACCCTCATGCAGCTTTACCTCACAACCCTCATGCAGCTTTACCTCACAACCCTCATGCAGCTTTACCTCACAACCCTCATGCAGCTTTACCTCACAACCCTCATGCAGCCTGGACGTTTACAGTTTTCCTCTTTTTTTTTGGTGTTTGTTTTTTTGTTTTAATCAAAAACCCGTGAAAGATTCAGTAAAGTAAAGTAAAGCCTCAGTAAAGTACTCTCTCAGTAAAGTAAAGTAAAGCCTCAGTAAAGTACTCTCTCAGTAAAGTAAAGCCTCAGTAAAGTACTCTCTCAGTAAAGTACTCTCTCAGTAAAGTACTCTCTCAGTGAAGTACTCTCTCAGTGAAGTACTCTCTCAGTAAAGTACTCTCTCAGTAAAGTAAAGTACTCTCTCAGTAAAGTACTCTCTCAGTGAAGTACTCTCTCAGTGAAGTAAAGTAAAGCCTCAGTAAAGTACTCTCTCAGTAAAGTAAAGTAAAGCCTCAGTAAAGTACTCTCTCAGTAAAGTACTCTCTCAGTAAAGTACTCTCTCAGTGAAGTACTCTCTCAGTGAAGTACTCTCTCAGTAAAGTACTCTCTCAGTAAAGTAAAGTACTCTCTCAGTAAAGTACTCTCTCAGTAAAGTACTCTCTCAGTAAAGTACTCTCTCAGTAAAGTACTCTCAGTGAAGTACTCTCTCAGTAAAGTACTCTCTCAGTAAAGTACTCTCTCAGTGAAGTACTCTCTCAGTACAGTACTCTCTCAGTAAAGTAAAGTACTCTCTCAGTAAAGTGAAGTACTCTCTCAGTAAAGTACTCTCTCAGTGAAGTACTCTCTCAGTAAAGTACTCTCTCAGTAAAGTAAAGTACTCTCTCAGTAAAGTGAAGTACTCTCTCAGTAAAGTGAAGTACTCTCTCAGTAAAGTACTCTCTCAGTGAAGTACTCTCTCAGTAAAGTACTCTCTCAGTGAAGTACTCTCTCAGTAAAGTACTCTCTCAGTAAAGTACTCTCTCAGTAAAGTACTCTCTCAGTATAGTAAAGTACTCTCTCAGTGAAGTACTCTCTCAGTATAGTGAAGTACTCTCTCAGTAAAGTACTCTCTCAGTGAAGTACTCTCTCAGTAAAGTACTCTCTCAGTAAAGTAAAGTACTCTCTCAGTAAAGTACTCTCTCAGTGAAGTACTCTCTCAGTAAAGTACTCTCTCAGTAAAGTAAAGTACTCTCTCAGTAAAGTACTCTCTCAGTAAAGTAAAGTACTCTCTCAGTGAAGTACTCTCTCAGTATAGTGAAGTACTCTCTCAGTATAGTAAAGTACTCTCTCAGTGAAGTACTCTCTCAGTATAGTGAAGTACTCTCTCAGTGAAGTACTCTCTCAGTGAAGTACTCTCTCAGTAAAGTACTCTCTCAGTAAAGTACTCTCTCAGTATAGTAAAGTACTCTCTCAGTGAAGTACTCTCTCAGTAAAGTACTCTCTCAGTAAAGTACTCTCTCAGTATAGTGAAGTACTCTCTCAGTATAGTAAAGTACTCTCTCAGTGAAGTACTCTCTCAGTATAGTGAAGTACTCTCTCAGTGAAGTACTCTCTCAGTAAAGTACTCTCTCAGTAAAGTACTCTCTCAGTAAAGTACTCTCTCAGTAAAGTACTCTCTCAGTATAGTAAAGTACTCTCTCAGTGAAGTACTCTCTCAGTATAGTGAAGTACTCTCTCAGTAAAGTACTCTCTCAGTGAAGTACTCTCTCAGTAAAGTACTCTCTCAGTAAAGTAAAGTACTCTCTCAGTAAAGTACTCTCTCAGTGAAGTACTCTCTCAGTAAAGTACTCTCTCAGTGAAGTACTCTCTCAGTAAAGTACTCTCTCAGTAAAGTAAAGTACTCTCTCAGTAAAGTACTCTCTCAGTGAAGTACTCTCTCAGTAAAGTACTCTCTCAGTAAAGTAAAGTACTCTCTCAGTAAAGTACTCTCTCAGTAAAGTAAAGTACTCTCTCAGTGAAGTACTCTCTCAGTATAGTAAAGTACTCTCTCAGTATAGTATAGTACTCTCTCAGTATAGTAAAGTACTCTCTCAGTATAGTAAAGTACTCTCTCAGTATAGTATAGTACTCTCTCAGTATAGTATAGTACTCTCTCAGTATAGTGAAGTACTCTCTCAGTATAGTATAGTACTCTCTCAGTATAGTAAAGTACTCTCTCAGTATAGTAAAGTACTCTCTCAGTGACTCACCTCGTCTCTGGTGAAACTTCACTTCTTCTCTCCTCGGTTCACGTTAATCTCTGGTTTCATTCAGGATCCAGTCCCTCTGCAGCCGGTACCGGTACTATTACTACTATTACTACTATTACTACTATTACTATAAACCAAACGTTACAGATCACAGATTCCACCTGGTCCAGACCTGGTTCAGACCTGGTCCAGACCTGGTTCAGACCTGGTCCAGACCTGGTAACGTGGTTCAGACCTGGTCCAGACCTGGTCCAGACCTGGTAACGTGGTTCAGACTGAGAGTCTCTCAGGAATCCAACTTTCACCAGTTTTAACGGAACGCTCCTAAACGCACCTCAGAGGAGACAAATCACAGCTTTAATCCGTCCAGTAACAAGTCCTGCTGGTCCTGCTGGTTCTGCTGGTTCTGCTGGGTTCTGCTGGGTTCTGTTGGGTTCCTCTGCTCGGCAGGTTTGTCCTCCACATGGAGCCGGTGCTGGTAGCGGGTCGGTGCTCTCAGACTCACAGAGAGAGACAGAGAGAGACAGAGAGAGACAGAGCAGACTCTCTCTCTGAGTCAGAAGGAGTTATTTTGTCAAACGGGGGGATACCATGATGCCTTCAGGAGCTCCTCGGATTTTCTAAAATCTATGGAAGTTTTTATTGGATTTTATTAGATAGATAGATAATAACTTTATTGATCCAGAGGGAAATTCAAGTTTCCAGCATCACAGTTCCATAGTGCAAAAACATGTTAGTAAAAAGGCAGTAAAAAGTTAGTAATGCAAAGAACAAAAAAATATAGCAGATATAAAGATACAAGATGAAAACTGTTAAAAGTGAATATAGTGCAGAGTAACAGCTGAGATACACGACTATTAAAACAGAGAATATAGTGCAGAGTAACAGCTGAGATACACGACTATTAAAACAGAGAATATAGTGCAGAGTAACAGCTGAGATACACGACTATTAAAACAGAGAATATAGTGCAGAAGACACTGTTAAAAGTATTAGTTGTAATCCACAGAAGACATTCCACAAATATATAACATGATCTGCAAATACTTCATTATCCACAAACATGTGTTTCTGTATTTGTGTTGTGTAAAGTCACATCCACTAAAAATACAGGGCGATTTGCAAATACACATAATTTACTCTGTAAATACATATTTTAAGGTTTACATGTAAAGTGATATCTACACATTTGTGCATCTGTTTCTAGAAAATAAAGTAGAGTAAATTATGCATACAGAGCTCATTTAGAAAAACAAGAAGTTGTGGAAAGAAAGGAAGTACTCTACTGAAGTAGAAATAGTAAAACCACAGTGTCAAAATACTCTGTTATAAGTATTCACAATCTTTCTTGAGTAAAAGTACAAAAGTATCAGAATCAAAATATTTCCAAAATACACCCATTTTAGCCTTTTTTAGGAGGTCTTTAGGAGGTCTTTAGGAGGTCTTTAGGGGGTCTTTAGGAGGTCTTTAGGAGGTCTTTAGGAGGTCTTTAGGGGGTCTTTAGGAGGTCTTTAGGAGGTCTTTAGGAGGTCTTTAGGGGGTCTTTAGGAGGTCTTTAGGAGGTCTTTAGGGGGTCTTTAGGGGGTTTTTAGGAGGTCTTTAGGGGGTCTTTAGGAGGTCTTTAGGAGGTCTTCAGGAGGTCTTTAGGGGGTCTTTAGGAGGTCTTTAGGAGGTCTTCAAGGGGTCTTAAGGAGGTCTTTAGGAGGTCTTTAGGGGGTCTTTAGGAGGTCTTTAGGAGGTCTTTAGGGGGTCTTTAGGAGGTCTTCAGGAGGTCTTTAGGGGGTCTTTAGGGGGTTTTTAGGAGGTCTTTAGGGGGGTCTTTAGGAGGTCTTTAGGAGGTCTTTAGGGGGTCTTTAGGAGGTCTTTAGGAGGTCTTTAGGAGGTCTTTAGGGGGTCTTTAGGAGGTCTTTAGGGGGTCTTTAGGAGGTCTTTAGGAGGTCTTTAGGAGGTCTTTAGGAGGTCTTTAGGAGGTCTTTAGGGGGTCTTTAGGGGGTTTTTAGGAGGTCTTTAGGAGGTCTTTAGGAGGTCTTTAGGGGGTCTTTAGGAGGTCTTTAGGGGGTCTTTAGGGGGTCTTTAGGAGGTCTTCAGGAGGTCTTTAGGGGGTCTTTAGGAGGTCTTTAGGAGGTCTTCAAGGGGTCTTAAGGGGGTCTTCAGGGGGTCTTTAGGAGGTCTTTAGGAGGTCTTCAGGGGGTCTTTAGGAGGTCTTTAGGAGGTCTTTAGGGGGTCTTTAGGAGGTCTTTAGGGGGTCTTTAGGAGGTCTTTAGGAGGTCTTCAGGGGGTCTTTAGGAGGTCTTTAGGGGGTCTTTAGGAGGTCTTTAGGAGGTCTTTAGGGGGTCTTTAGGAGGTCTTTAGGAGGTCTTTAGGAGGTCTTTAGGGGGTCTTTAGGAGGTCTTTAGGGGGGTCTTTAGGGTCTTCAGGAGGTCTTTAGGAGGTCTTTAGGGAGGTCTTTAGGAGGGCTTTAGGGGTTCTTAGGGGTCTTAAGGGGTCTTAGGGGTTCTTTAGGAGGTCTTTAGGGGATCTTCAGGGGTCTTTAGGAGGTCTTTAGGAGGTCTTTAGGGGTCTTTAGGAGGTCTTTAGGGGGTCTTTAGGAGGTCTTTAGGAGGTCTTCAGGGGGTCTTCAGGGGTCTTTAGGGGTCTTCAGCGAGGTCTTTAGGAGGTCTTTAGGGGGTCTTTAGGAGGTCTTTAGGAGGTCTTTAGGGGGTCTTAGGAGGTCTTTAGGAGGTCTTTAGGAGGTCTTTAGAGGTCTTTAGGAGGTCTTTAGGAGGTCTTTAGGAGGTCTTTAGGAGGTCTTTAGGGGGGGTCTTTAGGAGGTCTTTAGGAGGTCTTTAGGAGGTCTTTAGGGGGTCTTTAGGGGGTCTTTAGGAGGTCTTTAGGAGGTCTTTAGGAGGTCTTTAGGGGGTCTTTAGGAGGTCTTTAGGGGGTCTTTAGGGGGTCTTTAGGAGGTCTTCAGGAGGTCTTTAGGGGTCTTTAGGAGGTCTTTAGGAGGTCTTCAAGGGGTCTTAAGGGGGTCTTCAGGGGGTCTTTAGGAGGTCTTTAGGAGGTCTTCAGGGGGTCTTTAGGAGGTCTTTAGGAGGTCTTTAGGGGGTCTTTAGGAGGTCTTTAGGGGGTCTTTAGGAGGTCTTTAGGAGGTCTTCAGGGGGTCTTCAGGGGGTCTTTAGGGGGTCTTTAGGAGGTCTTTAGGGGGTCTTTAGGAGGTCTTTAGGAGGTCTTTAGGGGGTCTTTAGGAGGTCTTTAGGAGGTCTTTAGGAGGTCTTTAGGAGTCTTTAGGAGGTCTTTAGGGGGTCTTTAGGAGGTCTTTAGGAGGTCTTTAGGGGGTCTTTAGGAGGTCTTTAGGAGGTCTTTAGGAGGTCTTTAGGGGGTCTTTAGGGGGTTTTTAGGAGGTCTTTAGGAGGTCTTTAGGAGGTCTTTAGGGGGTCTTTAGGAGGTCTTTAGGAGGTCTTCAGGAGGTCTTTAGGGGGTCTTTAGGAGGTCTTTAGGAGGTCTTCAAGGGGTCTTAAGGGGGTCTTCAGGGGGGTCTTTAGGAGGTCTTTAGGAGGTCTTCAGGGGGTCTTTAGGAGGTCTTTAGGGGGTCTTTAGGAGGTCTTTAGGGGGTCTTTAGGAGGTCTTTAGGAGGTCTTCAGGGGGTCTTCAGGGGGTCTTTAGGGGGTCTTAGGAGGTCTTTAGGAGGTCCTTCAGGGGGTCTTTAGGAGGTCTTTAGGAGGTCTTTAGGAGGTCTTCAGGGGTCTTTAGGAGGTCTTTAGGGGGTTTTTAGGAGGTCTTTAGGAGGTCTTTAGGAGGTCTTTAGGGGGTCTTTAGGGGGTTATTTTAGGGGGTCTTTAGGGGGGTTTTAGGAGGTCTTTAGGGGGTCTTTAGGAGGTCTTTAGGGGGTCCTTTAGGAGGTCTTTAGGAGGTCTTTAGGGGGTCTTTAGGAGGTCTTTAGGAGGTCTTTAGGGGGTCTTTAGGAGGTCTTTAGGAGGTCTTCAGGAGGTCTTAGGAGGTCTTTAGGGGGTCTTTAGGAGGTCTTTAGGAGGTCTTTAGGGGGTCCTTTAGGAGGTCTTTTAGGAGGTCTTCAGGAGGTCTTTAGGAGGCCTTAGGGAGGTCTTTAGGGAGTCTTTAGGAGGTCTTTAGGAGGTCTTTAGGGGGTCTTTAGGAGGTCTTTAGGAGGTCTTTAGGAGGTCTTTAGGGGGTCTTTAGGGGGTCTTCAGGAGGTCTTTAGGGGGTCTTTAGGAGGTCTTTAGGGGGTCTTTAGGAGGTCTTTAGGAGGTCTTTAGGGGGTCTTTAGGAGGTCTTCAGGAGGTCTTTAGGGGTCTTTAGGAGGTCTTTAGGAGGTCTTCAGGGGGTCTTCAGGGGGTCTTTAGGGGGTCTTTAGGAGGTCTTTAGGAGGTCTTCAGGGGGTCTTTAGGAGGTCTTTAGGAGGTCTTTAGGGGGTCTTTAGGAGGTCTTTAGGAGGTCTTCAGGAGGTCTTTAGGAGGTCTTCAGGAGGTCTTTAGGGGGTCTTTAGGGGGGTCTTTAGGAGGTCTTTAGGAAGTCTTCAGGAGGTCTTTAGGGGGTCTTTAGGGGGTCTTTAGGAGGTCTTCAGGAGGTCTTTAGGGGGTCTTTAGGAGGTCTTCAGGAGGTCTTTAAGGGGTCTTTAGGAGGTCTTTAGGGAGTCTTTAGGGGGTCTTTAGGAGGTCTTCAGGAGGTCTTTAAGGGGTCTTTAGGAGGTCTTTAGGGAGTCTTTAGGGGGTCTTTAGGAGGTCTTTAGGGGGTCTTCAGGAGGTCTTCAGGGGGGTCTTTAGGGGGTCTTTAGGAGGTCTTTAGGAGGTCTTCAGGAGGTCTTTAGGAGGTCTTTAGGGGGTCTTTAGGAGGTCTTTAGGAGGTCTTCAGGGGGTCTTTAGGAGGTCTTTAGGAGGTCTTTAGGAGGTCTTCAGGAGGTCTTTAGGGGGTCTTTAGGGGGTCTTTAGGGAGGTCTTTAGGAAGTCCTTCAGGAGGTCTTTAGGGGGTCTTTAGGGGGTCTTTAGGAGGTCTTCAGGAGGTCTTTAGGAGGTCTCAGGGGTCTTTAGTGGGGTCTTCAGGAGGTCTTTAGGAGGTCTTCAGGAGGTCTTTAGGGGGTCTTTAGGAGGTCTTTAGGAGGTCTTCAGGAGGTCTTCAGGGGGTCTTTAGGGGGTCTTTAGGAGGTCTTTAGGAGGTCTTCAGGAGGTCTTTAGGGGGTCTTTAGGAGGTCTTTAGGAGGTCTTCAGGAGATCTTTAGGAGGTCTTTAGGAGGTCTTTAGGAGGTCTTTAGGAGGTCTTTAGGAGGTCTTTAGGGGGTCTTTAGGGGGTCTTTAGGAGGTCTTCAGGAGGTCTTTAGGGGGTCTTTAGGAGGTCTTTAGGAGTCTTCAAGGGGGTCTTAAGGGGGTCTTTAGGGGTCTTTAGGAGGTCTTTAGGAGGTCTTCAGGGGGGTCTTTAGGAGGTCTTTAGGAGGTCTTTAGGGGGTCTTTAGGAGGTCTTTAGGAGGTCTTTAGGAGGTCTTTAGGAGGTCTTCAGGGGGTCTTCAGGGGGTCTTTAGGAGGTCTTTAGGAGGTCTTCAGGGGTCTTTAGGAGGTCTTTAGGAGGTCTTTAGGAGGTCTTCAGGGGGTCTTTAGGAGGTCTTTAGGGGGTTTTTAGGAGGTCTTTAGGAGGTCTTTAGGAGGTCTTTAGGGGGTCTTTAGGAGGTCTTCAGGAGGTCTTTAGGGGGTCTTTAGGAGGTCTTTAGGGGGTCTTTAGGAGGTCTTTAGGGGGTCTTTAGGAGGTCTTTAGGAGGTCTTTAGGGGGTCTTTAGGAGGTCTTTAGGAGGTCTTTAGGGGGTCTTTAGGAGGTCTTTAGGAGGTCTTTAGGGGGTCTTTAGGGGGTTTTTAGGAGGTCTTTAGGAGGTCTTTAGGAGGTCTTTAGGGGGTCTTTAGGAGGTCTTTAGGGGGTCTTTAGGGGGTCTTTAGGAGGTCTTCAGGAGGTCTTTAGGGGGTCTTTAGGAGGTCTTTAGGAGGTCTTCAAGGGGTCTTAAGGGGGTCTTCAGGGGGTCTTTAGGAGGTCTTTAGGAGGTCTTCAGGGGGTCTTTAGGAGGTCTTTAGGGGGTCTTTAGGAGGTCTTTAGGGGGTCTTTAGGAGGTCTTTAGGAGGTCTTCAGGGGGTCTTCAGGGGGTCTTTAGGGGGTCTTTAGGAGGTCTTTAGGAGGTCTTCAGGGGGTCTTTAGGAGGTCTTTAGGAGGTCTTTAGGAGGTCTTCAGGGGGTCTTTAGGAGGTCTTTAGGGGGTTTTTAGGAGGTCTTTAGGAGGTCTTTAGGAGGTCTTTAGGGGGTCTTTAGGGGGTTTTTAGGGGGTCTTTAGGGGGTCTTTAGGAGGTCTTTAGGGGGGTCTTTAGGAGGTCTTTAGGGGGTCTTTAGGAGGTCTTTAGGGGGTCTTTAGGAGGTCTTTAGGAGGTCTTTAGGAGGTCTTTAGGGGGGTCTTTAGGAGGTCTTCAGGAGGTCTTTAGGGGGTCTTTAGGGGGTTTTTAGGAGGTCTTTAGGAGGTCCTTTAGGAGGTCTTTAGGGGGTCTTTAGGAGGTCTTTAGGGGGTCTTTAGGAGGTCTTTAGGAGGTCTTTAGGAGGTCTTTAGGAGGTCTTTAGGGGGTCTTTAGGGGGTTTTTAGGAGGTCTTTAGGAGGTCTTTAGGAGGTCTTTAGGGGGTCTTTAGGAGGTCTTTAGGGGGTCTTTAGGGGGTCTTTAGGAGGTCTTCAGGAGGTCTTTAGGGGGTCTTTAGGAGGTCTTTAGGAGGTCTTCAAGGGGTCTTAAGGGGGTCTTTAGGGGGTCTTTAGGAGGTCTTTAGGAGGTCTTCAGGGGGTCTTTAGGAGGTCTTTAGGAGGTCTTTAGGGGGTCTTTAGGAGGTCTTTAGGGGGTCTTTAGGAGGTCTTTAGGAGGTCTTCAGGGGGTCTTCAGGGGGTCTTTAGGGGGTCTTTAGGAGGTCTTTAGGAGGTCTTCAGGGGGTCTTTAGGAGGTCTTTAGGAGGTCTTTAGGAGGTCTTCAGGGGGGTCTTTAGGAGGTCTTTAGGGGGTTTTTAGGAGGTCTTTAGGAGGTCTTTAGGAGGTCTTTAGGGGGTCTTTAGGGGGTTTTTAGGGGGTCTTTAGGGGGTCTTTAGGAGGTCTTTAGGGGGTCTTTAGGAGGTCTTTAGGGGGTCTTTAGGAGGTCTTTAGGAGGTCTTTAGGGGGTCTTTAGGAGGTCTTTAGGAGGTCTTTAGGGGGTCTTTAGGAGGTCTTTAGGAGGTCTTCAGGAGGTCTTTAGGAGGTCTTTAGGGGGTCTTTAGGAGGTCTTTAGGAGGTCTTTAGGGGGTCTTTAGGAGGTCTTTAGGAGGTCTTCAGGAGGTCTTTAGGAGGCCTTTAGGAGGTCTTTAGGAGTCTTTAGGAGGTCTTTAGGAGGTCTTTAGGGGGTCTTTAGGAGGTCTTTAGGAGGTCTTTAGGAGGTCTTTAGGGGGTCTTTAGGAGGTCTTCAGGAGGTCTTTAGGGGGTCTTTAGGAGGTCTTTAGGGGGTCTTTAGGAGGTCTTTAGGGGGTCTTTAGGGGGTCTTCAGGAGGTCTTCAGGAGGTCTTTAGGGGGTCTTTAGGAGGTCTTTAGGAGGTCTTCAGGGGGTCTTCAGGGGGTCTTTAGGGGGTCTTTAGGAGGTCTTTAGGAGGTCTTCAGGGGGTCTTTAGGAGGTCTTTAGGAGGTCTTTAGGGGGTCTTTAGGAGGTCTTTAGGAGGTCTTCAGGGGGTCTTTAGGAGGTCTTTAGGAGGTCTTCAGGAGGTCTTTAGGGGGTCTTTAGGGGGTCTTTAGGAGGTCTTTAGGAAGTCTTCAGGAGGTCTTTAGGGGGTCTTTAGGGGGTCTTTAGGAGGTCTTCAGGAGGTCTTTAGGGGGTCTTTAGGAGGTCTTCAGGAGGTCTTTAAGGGGTCTTTAGGAGGTCTTTAGGGAGTCTTTATGGGGTCTTTAGGAGGTCTTTAGGGGGTCTTCAGGAGGTCTTCAGGGGGTCTTTAGGGGGTCTTTAGGAGGTCTTTAGGAGGTCTTCAGGAGGTCTTTAGGAGGTCTTTAGGAAGTCTTTAGGGGGTCTTTAGGAGGTCTTTAGGAGGTCTTCAGGGGGTCTTTAGGAGGTCTTTAGGAGGTCTTTAGGAGGTCTTCAGGAGGTCTTTAGGGGGTCTTTAGGGGGTCTTTAGGAGGTCTTTAGGAAGTCTTCAGGAGGTCTTTAGGGGGTCTTTAGGGGGTCTTTAGGAGGTCTTCAGGAGGTCTTTAGGAGGTCTTCAGGAGGTCTTTAGGGGGTCTTCAGGAGGTCTTTAGGAGGTCTTCAGGAGGTCTTCAGGGGGTCTTTAGGAGGTCTTTAGGAGGTCTTCAGGAGGTCTTCAGGGGGTCTTTAGGGGGGTCTTTAGGAGGTCTTTAGGAGGTCTTCAGGAGGTCTTTAGGGGGTCTTTAGGAGGTCTTTAGGAGGTCTTCAGGAGATCTTTAGGAGGTCTTTAGGGGGTCTTTAGGAGGTCTTTAGGAGGTCTTCAGGGGGTCTTTAGGAGGTCTTTAGGAGGTCTTTAGGAGGTCTTCAGGAGGTCTTTAGGGGGTCTTTAGGAGGTCTTTAGGGGGTCTTTAGGAGGTCTTTAGGAGGTCTTTAGGGGGGTACAGGTCAGAGGTCGGCAACCTTTACTATCAAAAGAGACATTTTAGGCTAAATAAAAAAAATCTGTCTGTAGCCGCAAAACATGTGATCATTGTGATGAAGGTAACACAGTTTATAGTCTAAGTATATAGTATATCAGTCTAATGCAGTGAGGGCCAAAGAGACAATGTACTACGGAGTATTAGGGCCACATTGAGGGAAAAAAATCTGAGATTTACACAATAAAGTCAGAATATTGCGCGAAAAAAGTCATAATATTGCAAAAATAAAGTCATAACTTTACAAGAAAAAAATAAAATAATACGTAAAATTACTACTTTATAATATTCTGACTTTATTATCATAATATTACGACTTTTTTTTCTTGTAATATTATGACTTTATTCTCGAAATCTCAGAGTAATTTTTTTCCTCAATGTGGCCCTAATACTCCGTCGTACCGTCGTACCGTCGTACCGTCGTACCATAGACCTACAACAATGATAAATAAAAATGAAAATGTAAACAAAAAAGCAGTTATTCATTTCCAGTTTTTAAACTCCACAGGGAGCCGTTGGAGAGGAGCTGAAGAGACGCAGGTGGCTCCGGAGCCGCAGGTTGCTGACCCCTGGTCTAGGAGGTCTTTAGGGGTTCCAGGAGGTCTTTATGGGGAGATAGCAGGTCAACAGTAGATGTCACATAGAAGTGGTGAACATCATCTGAAAGCTGGAACCTGAAGATTAATCTGAGATGCAGCTCAGAGCTGAGGGTCTAGTTGTTCTAGTCATAAATAAGAAAAGATAAGATAAGATAAGATAAGATAAGATGAGATGAGATAAGATGAGATAAGATGAGATGAGATAAGATACAGAAAGAGAGGAGATGATGTTTGTGGAGCAAAATCTAAACTGAAAATCATGAAATCATTTAGTCTTCCAGTGTGGTGATAGAAGTCCCATATTTCCCGCAGCCCGTGAAGGCAGCATCAGCAGGTAGAGGAGTGACTGGAACATGGAGACCCCCTGCTGGTCTGCTGGAGACCTGCATCCCATAATACTCTGACCCCCACAGTTTATCACTTCACACACCTCCATTCAAACACACAGGTTAGTGTTGTACTACTACACCATCAGTGGTGGACAGTAACTAAGTACATTTACTCAAGTACTGGACTCAAATACAATTTTGCGTTACTTTTACTTCACTATTTCAACTGTATGGTTCTTTATACTTCTACTCCACTGCAGTTCAGAAGGAAATATTGTACTTGTTACTCCACTACATTTATCTGACTGCTTTAGAAACTTTACAGATTAAGATTTTACAATCAAATCATGTGATGAGTTTATAAAATATCATCCTGTGCTCCAGGTTCAGGTAACTTTATCTAGAGGTAGGTTTGGTTTGCAGTAAAAAGACACGGTATCCAACGTGACACTCACATTTCACAGACAATAGAAACAAATAATAAAAAATACTCAAAGCTCCACCGATCACTAAAAACACTAGAATACAATCAATAAATATGAATAAATACATAACTAAATAAACAGATTAAACTATCCAACAGTACATAAAGCAGTTGAAACGTGCTCCACCTCCATCTGCTGTCACATTAAAATGCTGCTGACGTGTTAAAGCATCAGTAATAATAATCTAGTAATATGATATATAATAATATAAACAATTCTGCCCAACAAGGACTTTTATTACAAGTAAATGTCTTGCATTCACGCATGAACCGTCTAACAGCAATAACATTTATTCAGAGAGATAGAGTTTAATTAATTAATCAACTTATTATCTGTCTCAAGCACCACTGGGGATGCATGCCTCCACTTTAACATCTCCACTTTGGAGTTTCTAGCTCTATAAATCAGAAATAAAAGAGAGAATAGAGAGAATAGATATAAGCACCAGTCTCCGGCTGTAATGCAGCATGAAACAAGCATTAATTCATCATTACAGTAAGCTGGTGTGACTGGACTTGGAGCTGTAAATATGTCCTGTGCTCCATGATGTGCAGTCCTCATCTGCTCCTCCATTCACAGAGGACAGAGGACGTGTCCCGCTCGGAGACATCCGATGCATCTCAGTAGAGACCACACAGAGATCATCTTTAAGGAGTCTCTCTCTCTCTTTCTCTGTATCTTTGTCCCATGTTGTGAAGAGAAGCCTTTTATCTCCCGTCTCCTAATTGTCCTGTAACGAGGACTGAAGACAGATAAGCTATCACCCAGCCCCCTCCCCCATCCCCCCCTCCCCCCTTCCCAGGGTGCCTTTTAAGTAGAGAAAACACAATATGAAGTGTCCTCTTGGGTGTCCTTCCAGTAGAGAAAACACAATGAAGTGTCCTCTTGGGTGTCCTTCCAGTAGAGAAAACACAATGAAGTGTCCTCTTGGGTGTCCTTCCAGTGGAGAAAACAAGATAAACTGCTCTCTAGGTGCCCTTATAGTGGAGAAAAGTGGGGAAGGAATTATGCCGGTGCACTAACAACACAGAAATAAGCTACTTATACAGCAGAGTGGAGACGATGTCAGAATCCCCACTTGAAGCCACTATTAGCTGACTACTAAACACTGTCTGTGGGTAATAGACTGTTTTTGGAAGCTGATAGTAGCGTCCTATAGGACGTCTGTGGGGACCCCTCGGTCTGTGTGGCTGTTTGTGTGGATCTGTGTGTACGTTTCTCAGCACAGGCCTGTATTCATCACACGGTGACAGAGAAGTGAGTTTGAAACGTGGAAAAGCAGAGTGTGAATGGGCATGCCTGTCTGTCAGCAGCAACACGCTGTATTCATGTCCCTGTGAAAAACACTGAGCCATTCATCCCCAAAGTCCGGCCACTCTGAGAACCAACTTGTCTTTAGAGAGGAGAGGTGGGGGATGGAGGGCGGGAGGCTGGCTCGTAGTAGGCGACGGACGGTGGGGGAGGTGTGGGTCCCGGTATGTTCATTATCACATCCCCAAACACAAACACAACTCTAATGTGCTTTAATAAATAACTGATGGAAATACAAACTCTGCTGTGCATCAAACACCTTTCATAAACCTCCTCTCACTTTGCTTCCATCACTCAAGCCGCCTGAACATTTTGGGGAAAAACTGACAAGCAACGACCTAGAATTCATACCAGCTGGTATAAATTCAGATTTCAAGATGAAATGTACTAAATGTGCGTAGCCCCAGTCTCCACTGAGGAGTAATGATTCATATCAGCAACATGCTGTAGTTAAAAAGAGGGAAAAGCTCCTGAGAAAATGGCAGTAATATTTGAAGATGGCCTAATAATGTTAAGAAATCCTTTAAAATATGCTGGATCAATGTCTGATTTAATCGGAATTTAATCAGGGTTTTTTTTGATATCCTGCTAACTGTGTGTTTGTCTCTTTGTTTATTTGACTGCTTGTCAGCAGGGTATCTCTAAAAGTGTGATTGAAATATGGTGGAAAGTTAAGCCATGAGCTGAACTATGAGTTATACTGATCAATGAGAAAATCATTTTCCAGGATTTCGTTGCTCAACACAGATCTGTTGAGGCTAAACAGACTGTCATTAGTGAAACATTACATTAGGAACATGGCATTTAAATAAACGGCTGCTTGTATGTCTGCTGATAGTCCATGTTGTTTTCCTAACTGGTTGATTATTGTCCCACTGACACTCAGAGTCTGACTCACTTTCACTCTTCCAGTTTCTCGCCTCTGGGAGGCGCTACACAACTCTGAACACCAAAACAACCACAACATGACCGAGAACAGTTTCTACCATCAGGCGTCACTCTGATGAACACTCAGTCAGTCACACACTGTCAGTAACCCTTTAACACCAGAGGATCCGCTGCTGCTGTTATAGATTATAATTTACAGTCTTTAATGCACAATTGTTCTAATAAATCCTACACGCTGTCCATACAGTATATAGACATCTTCACATGCACATACTGTAGGCCACATAATCATCCCGTCCATGAATATCCATTCACTATTTATGTCTTTGCACTATTTGTATTGTTTACAACTTCCAGAACACTTGACCTGTTTATTTATTTTTTATTTTATTCCTAATTTTATTGTTAGTCATTGGTGCTTTATATATTTATTAATTAATATATTAATTAATTATTATATATATATTAATTTTATATACTGTATATATATATATATATATAAATGTATATATATATTAATTTATATATATATATATATACATATATATATATATATGTATAAAATAGTTTTAGTAAACTGAAACTAAATAAAAACTACATTCATTAAGAAAAACTCAAACTAAACTCAAACTATATTGACTGGTAAAAAAACAATAACAATAAAATAAAAATGAAAATAAATTCAGTTCAGTTTTAGTTTTCTTTTTTTTTTCTCTGCTATAATATATCACTACTGAAAAAAAGAGACATTATGAATTTCCGTCAACTCTCATAACATTGAACCACAGAAACTGAACGGACCTCCAGGATATGGTGCTAAAGTAGGGCAAAGATTTAAAATCAAACATTATGGCCATTCCTACACAGCATGTATTTTATATGTATATGTGGCTACATACTTCTGAGACATTATATCTGCCCTAACAAAAACTAATGTAAAATTACTATAAAACCTATAAAACTACTGTAAAACTAATATAAAAAACTATAAAACTACTATAAATATATAAAAACTAAACTTTTCTGAAAAACTGAAAACTAAATTAAAACTAGCAAATGCATTCTGAAACTAACTAAAACTAGACTAAAATGAAATTGAAAAGTTAAAAGTAAAATAAAATCAAAACTAATTGAAAAGTCAAAACTGTTATAACCTTGATATAGACCGACTCATATTGTCTTTGCACCTACCTGTTATTTATATTTCTGTGTAAGTTCATTGAGATAGATGTAAATTCCCTGGATGTGCACACACAGGCCCTACAGATAAATCAGATTGTGAAATGTGAACCTATAACTTTAATCCTGACACGGTCCGTGTTGTCCAGTAGATGGCGAACCGGTTCTGTCTAATAACCAGCGGTGTGTGCTCTGGGCTGTTTTAGTGTCACCATGATGCTCTTACTGTAGGAAACTGTAGCACCAAGTCAAAATCAAACACCACTTCAGTGTCTGCTATGTTCTCTCTTTGTTGAAGCCAGGTGATAGCTCCCCAGAATATACAATAATAACAAAAATAATAATTTAATAACAGCTGCACTTCGTCTTCATACAGTCTGATGTCACACAAGGAGAGGGACGATGCATGAGGAGCAACAAACGTTTGTCTGAACCGCAGGAAGCAAGTCACATGAAAATATTCAGTATTAATGGAGGAAAAAACAAACTGATCAAAAGAATTCTAACTTTCTTCATTGTACACATGTTCACACAGATGTTCACATAGGCCTACAGATGTTCACATAGGCCTACAGATGTTCACAAAAGGCCTACAGATGTTCACATAGGCCTACAGATGTTCACAAAGGCCTACAGATGTTCACAAAGGCCTACAGATGTTCACAAAGGCCTACAGATGTTCACAAAGGCCTACAGATGTACACATGTTCACACAGATGTTCACATAGGCCTACAGATGTTCACATAGGCCTACAGATGTTCACAAAAGGCCTACAGATGTTCACATAGGCCTACAGATGTTCACAAAGGCCTACAGATGTTCACAAAGGCCTACAGATGTACACATAGGCCTACACATGTTCACATTGGCCTACAGATGTTTACAGAGGCCTACAGATGTTTACAGAGGCCTACAGATGTTCACATAGGCCTACACATGTTCACATTGGCATACAGATGTTCACATTGGCCTACAGATGTACACATAGGCCTACAGATGTTCACATTGGTCTACAGATGTTCACATTGGCCTACAGATGTACACATAGGCCTACAGATGTTCACATAGGCCTACAGATGTTCACAAAAGGCCTACAGATGTTCACATAGGCCTACAGATGTTCACAAAGGCCTACAGATGTACATATAGGCCTACACATGTTCACATTGGCCTACAGATGTTTACAGAGGCCTACAGATGTTTACAGAGGCCTACAGATGTTCACATAGGCCTACACATGTTCACATTGGCCTACAGATGTTCACATTGGCCTACAGATGTACACATAGGCCTACAGATGTTCACATTGGCCTACAGATGTACACATAGGCCTACAGATGTTCACATTGGCCTACAGATGTACACAAAGGCCTACAGATGTTCGTATAGGCCTACAGATGTTCACAGAGGCCTACAGATGTACAAACGGATACATGGACAATAAAAAACATCAACAAAAAAAGAAGACAAAACAAAAATAAAAAAGTATAATTCATAATGTCAGAGTTTGTGTGATATGCATATTATAAGGTCGTAATGTCTCTTTTTGTTTTCAACATTAGGCGAGATGTTGCTATAATGTTTGAATTCATTAATAAAGAACAGGGAGGTTGAATTAAATACTACCTTCCTTTTGTATTTTTAAAGATACTGATTTCAAAACTTATTTGACTATTATTGAAACTCAAAAATTTAAAAATTGGCAAATGCTATTAGATTATTTAGATATTTAAATTTACTCCGATTGTTTTTATTGCTGTTTATTATTATTATTATTATTATTATTATTATTATTATTATTATTATTATTATTATTATCCTTTCTCTACATTTTTTTACATGTTGTATAATTTGTTTTTTTTATATTTTCAGATTGTGAAATATATTTTCTACAACTTTCATAATGGAACATGTCTGCTCTGTTACAACTGGGCTTTCTTAATAAAGTAAAAAAAAAAAGTTGGTTTGGTTACTGACCGTTTTTTCTTATGAATGTGTAATCTTCTTATCTTTTAAAATACGGCATTACATTAAACATATTTGTTTCAACATTCATTATTTTTTTTAGGAAAGTTTGCTTAAAAAAACGACCATATATTTTTAAGGATACTTATTTTAAAACTTATTTGACCACTATTGAAATCTTAAAACTAAAAATAGATAAATTGACAAAAACTATTACATTTCTTAGACCTTTCAAATTGACTCCAATTGTTTATTATTATTATTATTATTATTATTATTGTTATTCATATTATTCATATTATTATTATTCATATTCATATTCATATTATTATTATTATTATTATGTTGTTTATCTTGTAAAAGTATTATTATTATGATTATTATTATGATCATTATAA
>NC_051269.1:43139989-43179989 GCF_015220745.1 Sebastes umbrosus | reverse complement strand
AACAAGATCAACCTGAGCGGTGTGCACGGTTCTAGTGGCGTGGTGAGTATCCACATTTCACCACGCAGACATTCTGCCTAAGTTACATCATTCACTTTAAGGGTTTATTGGTAGCATGATTTAGGATTTGCCTCTGATCTGGGGCTTCTGTCGGGGAGTGTGTCCTTCACAGACCTTCGTTTAGGTAGATTGTGTTATTTTCTATAGAAAAATCAAACAGGGTTTAGCATCAGTGAACCGTCTGTCGTATAGGATGGCTTTGACCAGCCGTTCCATTTAGGAAAGACTAACTGATCCTGCAGTTTGTAGATTTAAACACTTACCAGATGGATGTAGTACCAGCTAATCCACTGAATTAAATACCCAACAAATCAAAGTACGTCATCACATTGAACTACTGTAGCTTCCCTGTTAATCAGACATGCTATAAAGTAGTCCTGCTTATTGTTTTTCCACAGTCAGCAACAGTAAAGAGATATCTACTAGTGCTGGGAATCTCAAGCTATTTCACCATTTGATTAAGATTCAGAGGCCACATCCTCTCTTTCCTCTGGGCCTCCTCCTGAATGGTTCTGCAAAAACATAGCAAGAGTTTCATCTTTAAACCTTTCCTCAGAGCAGCTAAGAGTCACATTTAGAAAAGCACCAGGAGGATCCCCGAGACCCAGCTGCTATTAAAGACGTCAGGTCGTCAGGAACCTGGTCCCTGTTGGTGACAGGTGACTGGTCTGTGTCAGTGAATGTGGATTAAAACATGCATCCATACACAGCAGCACCAAGACGTTTCATACATGGAACAAAGTATTGTGCTTGTTTTTTTTCAAATTGATCAAAGTAATTCCACATATTGGGCAAATTGTACTGAATAATCCAGCACTGGCCAGGAAATCAGCTTTATCCGTGTAGTTACTGCAGTTGGTCATTATTTCACGTCTACTTAATGAACCGTCAAATGAATGGGTGTCTGAAGAGATCATTTTTGCGTGTTTACCACGCTGGATTTAACATGGGAGGGTGCAGGTCGTATCCACGCTGACCCTCCAACGTTTTACACTCTCTGAGGTTTGTTTTGGTTGACGGATACGGAACGGATATGACGTCACGTTACTCAGACTACCACAATAAAAGCGGTAACTTCCTTCTACCTCCACATAGACTCAAATGAAGCAGATATATTGATTCTGGCATTAAAACATCTATTTAGAAATCATAAAAGATAATCGTGATACATAGGTGAATCTTTTTGTTTTCCCACCCCTAATGCCAACACACTGGTTTAGCTTAGCATTCTATATGTTAAACCTCAGTGCCAGGCTGTGTAATAGCTTTCTTATCGAGGCCATAATAAAAGGATCTCCTCCTCCTCCTCCTCCTCCTCCAGGTGGACATTAAGGCGTTGTCAGCGCTGTACAGGTGGAGAAGTACATACAACATCCGGATGGTGCTGCAGGAGCTCAGACAGCACATGATGTTGAAAGAGAACAGCCGGCTCTCCCAGCCGCCCGAAGGCCAGGTGTTCAGCAACTGATGCACCTGCTGCTACCCCCCGCTCCCCCCTCCCCCCTCCCTGCCATCCACACACACACACACAACTCTACCACTTCCAAACTACACCCCCCATCATGTTATCCAAGACTGTCCACTTCCTCCCGTTGGACAGAGAGAGGACGTGTCACCAGACATTACAGAACAGAAATCCTGTACATCTTACTAATGTAATTGTTTCTTATCTCACCCAGACTGTAAAATAACCAACGAGCTGATTATGTGTGTGTGTGCTGGATCCTTCACTAGTGGTGACAGTTATATGGGTATTGTGGCGAGGGATTTGAATCAACCCACTAGTCGGCAAAACAAATATGTAACCCCCCAACCCCACCCCCACCCCCCCGACCAAACTGTTAAATGTCGGTGTCATTCTGGGTCGTTTTCCTAACAACAAACCTCAACATCTTGCAGTACGCTGAAGCAGATTCCCCCCACAATGCTTTGCTTGGTCTCCCAGGCCGCGTTAGTCTCAAATTCCCCAGCTTCCGCAATCCCGACGATGTGAATTTCACGGGCTTTCCTTAAAGCGAGTGCATGTCCGGTACCGGGGGAGTAAACTGCTACTAGACGCTCAGCTACGTCTGTATCAACAGGCCACTGCTGGCTCATCACTCATGTTCTCAGACTCGTCTTCTGTGTGCCATATGGTTCATAGCGCTTTGTGATGGTGATTGATTATTAGCAGCCAGTGAGAGGGTGGAGGGATGGAGGGGGGTGGGGTGCAGGTTCTTGTGCTTTCTCTCTTGGCACCTTGTCAGGATCTCCTCTGTCCTGTGGCCTGGAGCAGGAGCAGCTATGATTATTATTATTATTATTATTATTATTATTATTAATATTATTTTGGGTTCTTGTTTTGGTTTCTGGGGTCTCGGGGCTGAGCTGTGTATACTCCACGGAGCTGTCTCCTCTCATACAGTGAACGCCCACTGAACGCAATGTACGGCTTTGGATGTTTATTTTATAACGGGTTGAATCTAATCAGGGTGATGGTGACCTGTTGCATGGTTTTATTTGAATTAAACGTTATTACTTTTGCACGCGTTTGTGTCATAATTCTCGAAGGCAAATTTCACTACACTGTGTTTCATAATGTGGTATAGCAACACATCAGAGGAGGCTCTCAGGGCCTAACCCCCCTTTAGGGGGGAAACCAAAGACTCATAGACGGGAACAGAGGAAACAGGAGAAGGTGAAACATGCCTCTAAATTTCTACTTTAAACAAACCGCTAACAGTAATAACACTATGCTGAAGAGCTGCTGTGTAGTTAGAAAACTCAAAAATGATGAGCTCTGATCTGTTCCCCTGTCATGTCCTCAAAAAGATCTAATAGAGGAGCTTCATGTCTCCAAGCTATAGACCAGACCAGCATGGTCTTTAAGGCTCCAGGCTATAGACCAGACCAGCATGGTCTTTATGGCTCCAGGCTATAGACCAGACCAGCATGGTCTTTATGGCTCCAGGCTATAGACCAGACCAGCATGGTCTTTATGGCTCCAGGCTATAGACCAGACCAGCATGGTCTTTATGGCTCCAGGCTATAGACCAGACCAGCATGGTCTTCATGGCTCCAGGCTATAGACCAGACCAGCGTGTGTACGTTGAATATTTTCTAACTACGTGGACGAGCGGACAAACTGGAGAACTTTGAGAAGCTTAGAGAATGTCCGTTTTGCCGTGAGCAGAAACCCACACAGAGCGTAAAAGATCCAAACGTTTCCTCGTCGTGATTCCACGTCAGCTCATGTCGCCATGTTGAGAGCTGTGTGGAGGCAATAGCTCTGGACTCGGTTTAGAGAACCTTTAAAAGAACTGTTCAACGGTAACTAGATGTGGGAAATTGTCATTATTTGAACATTGTACATACGCAGACAGTCGTGTGTTGGGAAACCCGAACCAAGTGTCTCATCTGGACGACGCTGTTGGCTAACCAGCCTGTAACAGTTCTATCATGGCAGGACAGTTTCTATATTACGCCTGCATGTCTTCTCTAGGTTTCATTCTTTCATGTTACACAATAATACGGTCTCATCCATCACATTTGGAGGGGCATCAATGGTAAAAGTAGTTTAGTGCGCTGGCCGTACAGCAGCGCTTCTCGTCCGTCTTCCTGGGCCGACAGCGAGATGCTTCTCTAAGCGGAACCAGACGCAGCATCTCCATTCAGCAGCTGCTGGTGCTCTCGTTTGCCTCTTTTTCTGCAAGGAAACGGGACAAAGAGTGTCACGTGGGCTGAGCCTGGGGGAGAAGAGATGTGTGAATCAGTCACAGCGGGGGATACAGCTGGGTGCCCTTCACTCCCTCACACACCACAAACAGGAGCTTTATGGACTTCAGGGAGGAACCAGCAGCTAGACGCAGTGATGTCAACTAACTACTGAACACACACACACAGAGGCAAAACACCTGACAACAGACGGCGTGTCATCGATTCTAAAATGAGCTGATTATGTGGAATTTAACATAATATATGAAATTGATTTCCTTTAACCATTTTTTTGTCAGATTAATATTCGGAAGACACTACTGATGTATAAAAACATAACTAATAGATATATCACCATGAAACTTCCCCAGTGGATTACTGACATTCAATTAAGTTTTCTGAAAATGTATGTTTAAATATGCAATTATTAAATATGGAAATTTTCATACATTTCCAGAACATAAATGTGAACATTGGATAAAACCAGGTTCAAAATTATTGTTTAATTTTGTTGACATGTTAGAGTCAAAGTTTTTCTCTTTTTTATCACTCCATAAATCTGAAAAATACTGTCAACAGCCATAAAACAGAGATATTTTCTCCATGTTTTTAGTAATAAAATGTTGTATAAATCAGGCTGTGAATGATATATGAACAAACCCCTCTGTAGAAACCTCCAGAATATAGAGAGGAATGAAACTGGAGAGTTTGGAGGATGTAAGAGCTGCTGAAGAGGAGATTTATGGATCATAAGTAAAAACTCATTTTGAGGAAATGGATTGTAAACTTTCATACATTTTGAAGACACTGCAGGTGAATAGGATAAAAAAATAAACTAATAGATATCACCATGAAACCTCCCCAGCTGATTACTGACATTAAGACTATTATGTTTTGTATTACAAGTTTTCTGAAATGTTATGTTTAAATATGTAAATGAGGCGTTATCTAACGGTAACTGTTGTTGAATTTAGGAGAAATCTACAGACAGAAATAGACAAAGTAGTAAAATAAACACCTGAATGTGTATTTAGATGTTTTCTTTCCACTAGTCTGAGAGAAGACGTGTTATAGAAGCTACATAGAGCAAAATCTCTAACTTTTGTCTGGAGTGTCTCCCCTTAAACGTGCTCCCTGTCACATTTCCACGTCCAGTCCTTCTAACAGCCTTAATGTATATATATATATATACGTCAGCTTGGTCAGTGTGTGTTTGGCCAGACGAGGTGCTCAGTCACTGTAATCGTATCTGCTGTGATGGACGAGCTCTCCGTCAGCCCGACTGTACCAGAGAGAGAAAGAGAAGACAACGTGCTGCCGCTCAATCAGCAGAATTAAACGTGAACAATCACCTTTAACCCTCGGGCCCATCTGACCCGGTGGCTCCTTTCTGCCCTCGGACAAACCCGTCATAGCTCTTATTAAAGGGGACATATCAGGAAGAACTCACCTCTTCAGTGCTCACACATCTGGATATCTGGAGTCTCTACCAACCCACAAACTGAAATCAGACGACTCGTCAGGTTTCTGTGAGCGGTCTAGATCAGAAAACATTAGTGGAGCGGAGAGTGGAAAAATCATGCAAATAGTGATACAAGCACCAGATGTGGCACGATGATTCCAGAGAGGTCACTGAGCAAATAGAAACGACTGGCCACTTGAAAATCCAAAATCGACCTGCGGGTTTCTCTCATAGAAATTCATCTACTTGGTTGATTTTGGAAAATCTTGGTGTCAAATGATCTGTTTTCTAGCATGCTTGATCTAATTTTGATAGTTTAAAATAGTTTTAACTGTAATATGGCGTCCATTCTGTGTCTGTTTAGTGTCTGCTTCCTCATGAGAGCATGGGGGGGCACAGCATCCAGGGACTTCCTATTGGTGCTGATGGCTTTGTCTCCTTGTGTCGCAATGACCGTGCAACATATTTCAGCTTCACACACACTTTCTCGGCGGGAAAATTAAACCGCTGGGTCTTGATGCTTGATTCCCTGGCCGCCATATCGCAGTTAAGAATTATCAAAACCATCAAAATTAGATCCAGCATGCTAGAAAACAGATAATTTGACACCAAGATCACTCAGATCGACCAACTGGATGAATTTCTATGAGAGAAATCATCATCAGCAGGTCAGTTGGGTGCTCGTATCACTATTTGCACGATTTGACTGAAAGATGTATATCATCCGCTCCGCTACCTGGACTCAACCAGACATTCAGATATGTCTCCTGTTCCTGTGTCTCCTGCAGCTCATTAGAATATATTCCTGCTGAACGTGGTACACCGGACCCGGAGAAGAGCAATGTCGGAATTGCAAGAAGGTTTATCCAGTCGAGCTTTTCTGAGTCACCGTTCTGCAGCATTTCAACAGTTCAGTCACGAGTCAGAGACATCAGAAGGCAGACGGACCGGTTTTTACCACGAGACCAGAATGCAATGCAACCAAAGGACGGGTTCATTTCTATCTCCACCTGTGGCTGTCAACAGCTGGATCAGATCCAGTCTGTGGAGGTGTAGACAATCACTCATGGAATCTAGTGAGTGAAGCAGAAGTAGAAGAAAGGTGAAGGGGAGCTGTGTCAGAGGATCTGAGGGAGGGTTTCAGGCTGTGATCTTCACACTGAGTGTTAGTTGCTTTTCATTTTTAGTGAACGGACAAAACGCTGATGAATACCTCAAAGTCTGTATGTTTAACTTTAACAGACATTTGCTTTCAAACTGGTGAGCTGGTGTTTACAACACGGGAAGTCGTGTACACGATATTCTTGGTGTTCAGGTGGTTAGGTGGTGAAGAACTCCGCTGCTAAGCAACGGAAATATTAACGTTACTGTCGGCGTCTAGGAGCCACAGAGGATAACAGTTTAGCGAGCTAGCAAGGAAGTAACATAATGCAGGAAATATAAAGACAGAATGACAGAGGAAGAAGACGAGTCTGTTGGAAATATCAACATTGATATACATTTTTGAAGAAAACAAATATAGGACTAAAATGACAATATATTAACTTATTATGCCCCGAAGAATGAACTTCTGCGGCCTCCGCCATTTCTGACAACGTCAACAAACACGTCACAACTCGGAGCTTTCAGGAACTTTCCACTGACGAGGTCGTGAATACCACATACCGAGGGGGGGGGGACTTGTGTTAAAGGGACTGTTTGTAACTTGTTCCACGTATAAATCCTTGCTGGTCGGTGTCTCATGGTCTCTCGTGTGTCTCATGGTCTCTCGTGTGTCTCCGCTCTTCAGACTCAGACTCCAACACAAACTCCAGTGAAGCACCAAAACCTCTTGGTTGTATCTAGTGAAGCCCGTCTGTTAAACAGTGTTGGCCGCGGTCGGGAGGCTGAGGCAGGAAAAGCCAACACTAGGATCAGCATTGATTCATGGAGAGACCTTGGTCTGGTCAGCTAACATTACTGCCAAGCAGCTGAAATATAGAGTGATATTGTGCTTTTAGCTGACGTGTGTCTCCTCACTGTGTTGAGTGATGCTCCTTCATGTCTATGTAGAGCGAGCACAAGCGCCAGCAACAGGACGCTGACTTTAGTTGACTTAACGGACACAGGTGAAGCTGTTAACAAGACATTATGATTCTTACAAACAGTCCCTTTAATAATCTAAATATGCAAAGTAGCTAAAGCTGTCAGATAAATGTAGTAAAATATTTGCCTCCAAAATTTACAGTGAAGTAGAAGAATAGATATAAAGTAGCATAAAATAGGAAGTGAAGCAGCTCAAACTTGACTAAACGTAGTTTCCATCACTGTGAAAACCATCTCGATAATTAACTCCATCGGCTGAATTGGACTCCATTTGTTCATTTGTTACATTCACATGTAAAGCACCGGGGGGGGGGGGGGGGGGGGGCGGGGGGGGGGGGGGGGGGGGGGGGGGGGGGGGGGGGGGGGGGGGGGGGGGGGGGTGTCAGATGGTCGCTGACACACACACTCCCACCTCCATTCTCCTGTACGACCCGACGAGTGTTCAGGACGGAGCAGAGCGGCGTGGAGGAGCCCATCTGCTCACCGGGTCAATGCACGCACGCACGCACACACACACACACACACACACACACACACACACACACACACACACACACGCCGAGCGAGCCAATTAGCTAAATGAGACAGATTTTCCCTCAGTGTTGATTTGCATGTTTTATGGTGAGCACATGGTTTTAATACTCACATTAACGGGCTGGAATAAAAAATAATGTTGTTTTTTAATTAAACAGAAATAATTAATAAACACAAAAACTAAATGTAAAAATGTGCCCCAGATTTCAAAGTGTCACTTGTGATGTGATGTGAGCTGAATAAACTAGTGAGACGTTGGTATTTTGTCCTCTTTCACATTGAATCTGGGATATGCTACTTTATCACATCTTTATGTAGAACATGCTGGCTGGACTTTGGGTTCAGCGCTCCACCGTGGATCACATTGTTGAAGTGCAACCTCCTTTTACAAAATAATAAAAGGCTGTCAATCGATTAAAATACCTAATCGCGATGAATCGCAAATTTATTTCACATTTTTTATCTGTTCAAAATTAAACTTAAAGGGAAATTTATCGATTATTTAATACTCTTATCAAAAAAAATGTCGGACATTTCTCAGACATTTCTTTTTTTTAACATTTTTCAGACTCATTTTCTGACATTTTTTTAGATTTATTTTTCTTTTTAAACATTTTTCTGACTTTTTTCCACATACCTGGAGGTCAGAGGTCAAGGGACCCCTTTGAAAATGGACTTGACAATTTTTCCTCGCCAAAATGTAGCGTAAGTTTGTAGAGTTGTTTAACCTCCTTTCTGACCAGCTAGTCTGACATGGTTGGTACCGATGGATTCATCAGGTTCTGTAGTTTCATATGATACCAGGATCTTCACTCTAGCTTTAAATCTGAGCCCACTACAACCTCCGAAAGATCGATTGTGTTGATGCGTTAAAGAAATTAGTGGCGTTAAAACGAATCTGTGTTAAGGTGTTATTATTATTATGTTAATACACGATTCATACACTATGGGGACACAGATAAGGTCTAATTTTGCTTCATGCTTTTTATTTATGTTCCTCATTTGTTGTTGAATGTAATATATATATATATACATATATATATGTATATATATATATATTCATAATATGGCTCATATTTCTATTTTTACTTCATATTTATAGGGCTGATCTGTCTGTCTTCTTTTCTGTGTTTTTCAAATGGAAACGTCCAGTCAGCCGTCAGCAAAGAGCAGAGACGTAGGTTCCCACAGTGAGCTAATCAATAAGGTTATCAATAACCTAGCTGAGTCAACGTTAGCTGTGATCAGTTTGGAAATAACTGAAAGATTTAGTACGGATGTGCTTTTTAGAAGGACTTGAAGGGAAAATAACATTTTGCAGCTAAAATATATGTGAAGGTCCTGATTTATAGATGAGGAACACCACTGGGAAGATACAGAATGAATGGATCTGCCCTTTAAGAAAGCAACCCTGACTGTGTATGTGCTCTAACAAGCTCTACACTTCAGGTTTTATTCTCACTTTGAACTTTACTCACTACGAACACATACAATTAGAATAAGACCTCTCTGGGGAACATGCCGTTCTATGTGTCGCGCTGCTTTCAGTCTAAACATTCTGTAACCGGAGGTGCAAGTGTGTTTCCAGTAACACCAGTTTAACTGTCGGTCTCAGAGGGAAGCTGCTAACCCAGTCCGACCAGCTCAGCTGACGACGCCGACGACTGGGTGCTGCTTTCAGTTTCATCCATACTTAACTCTTTCCTCTCTGCTGTTCAGATCGTTAACATCTGACAGCGAGCGAGGACGACACGCTGCTGGTGGTTTCACTTTAGAGGTAAACGTCAGTCCTCAAGGTAACCTTCTGCTGGACGTGTAACACAAACACAGCGTCTGTCCAAGACACAATAAAAGCTCAGAGAACAGGGGGAACACTGGTTTTGCATATTGATGAAAACATTATGTTGTTATAACAAGAAATATTTATTAAAATAAAACAACAAAATAAGTGTTAAAACTGAATAATTCGGATGATGTGCAGCAAAGACTCAGCTACTGAAACACGGGACAACTGCTCTACCAGGAGCTACCAGGTGAGCTACCAGGTGAGCTACCAGGTGATCTACCAGGTGGTGCCCCATCTGAATATTCGTAAGAGTTACAAGTTCATAATGCATTAACGCAACTTGTGATGTTCAGGTTGTAGCGGCTCAGTTTAAAGAGTGAAGATCCTGGTATCATCGTAAACTATAAACCTGATGAATCCATCGGTACCAACCATGTCAGACCAGCTGGTCATGAAGGAGGTTAAATAACGCTCTGAACTTACACTAAATGTTGGAGAGGAAAAACTGTCATGTCCATGTTCAAAGGGTTCCCTTGACCTCTGACCTCCAGATGTGTGAATGTAAATGGGTTCTATGGGTACCCACGAGTCTCCCCTTTACAGACATGCCCACTTTATGATCATCACATGCAGTTTGGGGCAAGTCATAGTCAAGTCAGCACACTGACACACTGACAGCTGTTGTTGCCTGTTGGGCTGCAGTTTGTCATGTTCTGATTGGATTATATTGTTTTATGCTAAATGCAGTACCTGTGAGGGTTTCTGGATCAATATCTGTTATTGATTTGTGTTGTTCATTGATTTACAATAATAAATATATACATACATTTACATAAAGCAGCATATTAGTCCACTCCCATGTTGATAAAAGGATTAAATACTGGACTAATCTCCCTTTAAGGTTCATTTAGAACAGATAAAATATGTGGGATTCATTTATGATTAATCGCAATTAAATATCTTAAAGGTTCCATATCAGCTGATTCTCAGGTTCATGCTTGTATTCTGTGTTTCTACTAGAACATGTTTACCTGCTGTAATGTTCAAAAAAACACTTTATTTTCCTCATCCTGTCTGCCTGGATATACCTGTATTCACCGTCTGTCTGAAACGCTCCGTTTTAGTGCATTTCAACGGAATTGCGTTGCTAGGCAACAGCTTGGGTCCATGTTTACTTCCTGTCAGCTGATGTTATTTACATCCACTGCAACAGGAAATAAACTGGGACACATTTAGAATGTTTACTTTTAAAACCGTGTAATGATCTATATATTGTATATTTATGACATCACAAATGGACAGAAATCCTGACGGCTTGTTTCAAATGCACAATTTCTGAATGCGGGCTGTGTGTGTTACTCCGTATATTGAGTGTTTTAAAAGTTTAACAGTATTTATAAAGCACTTAAACCTGCTTTATAATATAAAAGACATGAAAATCTCACTTTTTACAATATGGGACCTTTAATCGATTGACAGCCCTAATTATTATTATGCTATTATCATTATATCAGTGGCATAAAAGGGTCTCAAAATGACAATTATTTCTGAGACAATATGTCGTCCAACAAAAGTAGTTATCGTGAATTTGTGCTCCTTCTTTGTTCTTAAGAATCTGTCGATGTGTTGATTTTAAATTTGCTTATTGCCATTAATAACCTTCCTCAGCCGTCGACTCCTCAACAGGATGAGCCATAAAGCAGAGTGAGGGGGGTGGGGGGGTCACCGGGGCTGTAAATGTCTCCCAGTGTGACGGAGAGTCTGCAGCCTCCTGTGGCCCGGCCCGCCTCGGCCTGCCTCGGCCCGGCCCGGTGGCCCGGCGTAGCTCTGCAGTGTGTGGATGGTTGTAAGGTGACGGAATGTACCCCCCCCCCCCCACACACACACACTTCCAGGCATTATGAAGCCAGCAGATGGCCCGGAGACAAAGGGTGTGTGAGGGTGTGTGAGGGTGTGTGAGGGTGAGAGGCCCCCGACACCCCCTCACTTTTCCTAGTTACCCCCCCCCTCAATCCAACAAGAAGCAGGTAGTCTTTCTCACCCCCCCCTCAACCCTAACGCACACACACACTTTCTCGCCACGTGCCTCTCAATGAAGACAGATCGCTGTCTCTCTCTCTCTCTCTGCGTCCCTCGTTCATGCAGATGTGGCGATTTAGCCTCGATTCCTCACTCGCAGCGAAACGAGCTCCTTTAATGCGGAGACATTAGCCTAAATGATTCCCGGCGTCCTTTATCAGGCGAGAGCTCCCATTTGGGGCCCCCGCGGCAGGTAATTCTCCTTTTGACAGTGCAATTGAACCGGCCGGCGCTGAAGGGCTATTTGGCGAAGAGCCATTTAGTGTAAGTGCTCTCAAGGCCGGCGAATGACACTTGTAGAGACAATGTCACCCCCGCTGACACCATCAGTTGATTGTGTATTGAGCAGGAACGGAGGAGCGGTGCAGGCCCCAGGCCAGGAACATGCGGCATTATCGGCAGGGTGAAGTCCAAGGCGAGCGTCCGGGGAAAAAGGTACGGAGGCGGGAGGTCTCCGTCAATACCGGGTGCCAAGGACGCCGGGACGCCGGGACGGGGACATTAATGATCATTCTCTACAGGCTGCAGCAGAAACGCTCTCAACATGCCGAGACGCCGTCCTTGAACAGACCGAGCTGCTGTGAATGGAAACGGGATAAACACATGACAGAAGATTGATTATCAGTTATCGTGGTATCAGCTGCGCAGACAGATTTACTGTTCATTGTTTGAGTTTGGAGATAACTCGCTGACATTTGGTGAAATGTGCCTTTATGCTGCATTTCTGAGAGTGAGAGAAGATGATCGATATCATTCTCATATAAATATACAGAGCTGGAGCTAATGCTCACTACTGAACACATCTGGTTGGTTTCAGTTGCACACAAACAGTCATGTGATGGAGTTTAACAGTTTAACAGTTTAACAGTTTATTCGTCTGTCCAGCTCTTCTGTGACGACACAACCCGAAGGAGCTGAACCTGTACGCCAGGAGAAAGCTCCACAAATAGATGTTTTTTACATTTCTGTAAAAATGTATGGGTAGAAATGAGATACTACGTGTTAGTTATTGAGCTTTAAAGGCGTTAGTAGGCGTATTTTATTTACTTTGGACAGAATCATCGCTCCTCATTTGCATAAAGTTGAGGGCTCGTCTACGTTATGCAAATCACGGGCGTCCGACGCGACTCGCCACCTCTCGAAACTCCCGATAATCTTTTAAAATAAACGTTGTCGATCTAAATTAAAGACAGATTCATCAGCTGCATGGATTATTTCTCGCCTCAAATGTTTTCAGAAACACATTTCAGTGAACTATTTACGTGAAATAAGAGAAGAAAGTTTCCAAACGAGCCTCCAGACTGGTTCCGGTTTGAAAGCTGGGAGCAGCAGCCAACGGCGGGAAAGCGTTCGTCCAATCAGGATCCGAGTGCCTTGTTTCTAGAGACAGCACACCAAGCGTCCAATGTTGGGAAACGTCGCGTCCCCTCGCGATAAAAAACGCCCCTGTGGACACCTACCGTTACAGTTTAGTGATGAGGACGCCGGTCGGGGCGGCGTTGTTAGCGGTAACCGTCGTATGAGCGCAGCAGTGCTGAGCGGCAGCCCGTGAGCGAGCCAGCGGAGCACAACAGAGAGATTAACGTGCACGTAAGCTGCCTTCACATGAGAACACATCTGTCCTTCACTCACCACAAACAAACACAAGACTTTCAACCAGGAGGCCGTTGTCCGTGTCCCGTCTGAAACTAAAAGTCACGTTGACTTATTTTGTCTCGTCAGTTTTTAGTCACGTGACTCGACAGTATCGTCAGTCCCGTGAGTCGTCAGTCAGTGAAGTTAACGTTAACCACGACCATTTCCTGACCCTACCGAAGTGGTTGTGTTGCCTAAACCTAACTTCCTGTGAAAACAGAAGTTTATTTTGAAAGGACACTATGCATGTAACGAGCGTATATTGACACGTCATCGCTGGTCCGTCCAAAATGAACGCAGGAGGTGAACCCCGTGCGTCGGTCTCCGAGCGGCGGTATCTGAAGAGGCGGGAGTGAGAACGTGTTGCCAGCCACCGACCGCTGATCCTGTGTGGCCGGCTTTACGTGCACATGCTGCCGGCCCGGCGATGCCAACAAAGCAGATAGAAGCTCTGATTTCAACACACACACACACACAGAGGGAGAGTGACTTCATTCTCTGCTCAGGTAGACATCACTCCTCTATATCTTTACATAGACAACAGATGTTTAATGCTCAACCTTTAACGTACAGACGTGAGAGAGTGCTATTAATCTGCTCATCTCACTCTAGGAACATCGTTTCCTAATAAAACAGGATTTCCTAAAATGTTGAATTATTATTTATTTTTTGTAATTTAGAATATTTGTAGTAAATAATAATGAACCTGTTGTTTTAGTATCTATCTCATAGCTTCATGTCATCATCCTCTCTATCATTGTGGTTTTTCCATTTTGAACAACATCTGCAGCTCTCGCCCCGTCGCTCCCCCCCCCCCCCAGAGACTCTGACGTCCACCAGGAGGCCGCTGACTCCGGTGATTGATGACCCCCCGAATGGAGAGCAGAGAGATGGACAGATTCCTTTTATCAGGATTGAGGTCTGACTAGATTAAAATGCAGTTGTACAACGCCCCCCCCCCCTAACCCCCCGCTGGCCTCCTCAGCATCCTCCGCTCCAACGACGTCAGTCAGTCAGCTTACCTGACGGCTGACACTCTCCTCCTCATCTCCTCCCTCGCTGACCTCTCATCCCCCCCACTCTGGAGGCGACACGGTGCGGACGTGTCCGATTGTGCCAGACTTTAACCAGTCACTTCCAAATTGACTGGAGGTGTTTTGTGAGTTCCTTTCTGCAGAGACGTGTGTGAGACAAATCTCAGCGGAGCGTTCCTAACACCACGTGCACGAAGCTGGTTAAAAAAAGAGAGAGAAAGTATGAAATGTGTTGGAACATAAATCACAAGTCACTCTCCTCAGCGAACCACAATCAACCCGTGAAAAAACACGGCGAGTGAAGAGGGTAAATTCTCCTTCTTCTCACTCACTGAGTGCTGATTAAAAGAAAAGAGACAATCACTCTCATTCAGCAGCGTGCAGCTGCCTCATTGTCTGCTGGCGGAGACGCAGATTTCTGTGGAGGTGCTGAAAAGATGGTTCAGTGAAAAGACCTGCGTTTGTTTTTCAGATGGTCTCTAATGACTGGATGTGATTAACACAAATTATCTCACTTATCGCAGCTCAACAGGCAGACGGACCGTCTCTGGCTGCGTTTCTCTGCAACGCTGCTTAACATGCATTTAATCAGCAGTCAGCATCACACACACACACACACACACACACACACACACACAAGGACGGCAGTGGACACACACATCTCCAGCAGAAATACTCAGTCTAAGGCTGTGTTACTTTAACGCAGATGTTGTTATAAACATTATAAGATTATGGACTCAGTTTATTTTGTTCTCCATGTCAGTGTTTGATGATGTCATACCGATCCTCTGGGAAACCTCTCATCGATGACATCACTGCACAAATCCACCGTAGTGTGTAGGACAGAAACGCTGAAGAGAGGATAAAACATCTTCACACCGCTGACACATGTTTTCATTTGTTTTATGAAAATACAGTTTCTAAGACTTCATAGTGCTCAAAATGACTCAATCAGAGACAAAGTTGCTCGTAAAGGACGAAGCTGGAGTCATTTTATATGTTTCATATTGTTAACCAGCAATGTGTTAGTTCATCTCTTCATGTCTGTCACATGGTTTTAACCTCGCAGCCCGTTCTCATTCCCAGGGTCTAAGTTACCGACGCTTTGACATGCCCATCGGCGTGTGATACCAACGCACAAGCTACCCTGTAGCGCCTGCAGGAAACACACCGGGCTTTCAATTAACCTTTACGTAAAAAGTCCTTTGGTGACGTAGTTTAAAGAGTAAAAGAGACACACCGGGCGGGAGGAAGAGGAGGTGGACGGGTCCAACAAACACACGGCGTTCATCCAGGAGACCGCTGCTCATGTCCTGTGTGTTAAGTTTCACTTTCACGTTACAATCAGCTGTTCATTTGTGTCCCGTGTTCCCAACGCTAAGTCACATCTTCTCTGTACAAACGTAGTCATTCTAAACCCAACCACGTTGTTTCTTCCTAAACCTAACTAAGCGGTTTTGTTGCCTAAACCTAAGCAAGTGTTTTTGGTTGATTAACCACGTTAAGCACGTGAAAAGTCACGCCGAGGGGTCGGACAAAGTGTCAGTATGTGACGAGTTGGGTTGAGAACGTGTTGAACAACCCAGTTGCCAGAAAAAGTGTTGGCATTGTATGTTTCTGAACCAATAGAATGTTTCCTATCAGCCTCGTATCACACCTGCAGAAACACACAATGTCACCTGATTAACATTGTGAAACGATTGGTTAGTTTTAGGCAACAAAACTACTCGGTTAAGGTTAGAAAAAAGATCATGGTTGGTGTTCAAATAATAACGTCACAACGTAACTACCACAAATAAACAACAACCGTCCTTAGCGGTTTTTGTTGCATAATGTTACGTACCAAGCGTAACGATGTAGCGCAAAACGACGTAGCGCAAAACGACGTAGCGCAAAACAACGCTCCTCAACGAAGTGCCCAGGTGTGCTGCGCTCCTCAACGAGGTGCCCAGATGTGTTGCGCTCCTCAACGAGGTGCCCAGATGTGTTGCGCTCCTCAATGAGGTGTCCAGGTGTGCTGCATTTTCTAAACGAGGTTGGGAAGGAGGTGTTTCAAAGCTCCTGTGCCAGCAGCAGAAGAGAGAGGCTGCTGGTGGGGGGACTGCTGGTTCTGCTGCCTCTCAGTTTAGGACTTGATATTTTGTCTTTCTTCATATTCTCTTGAGGGTGGAGGGGCGTAACAGGCGGATTGATCCACATGTGGTGCTGTAGTGAGTGTTTGAGGCAGCAGGACGGTGGAGGACGGACCGGGTCAGAATAATCTACAGCGTGATGTTGGAAGGAAGAAAAATAAATAATATTTCTTGTTGCAAACGTTAAGATGGAGATTGTTTAACATCTCTGGTCAGCACCTTTGAGTTACTTTCACAGTCGACCAGGCCGGAGATGAATCCTCTTCTCTAAACATGGATGAAAATCCCCCCCCACATCGACATCAGTCTGTGAGATTAGAACACGTTTTTATGATCCGGTCCTACTGGACTGTACCTTACAGAGCCATCTGTGGATGAGCTGTCCAGGATGCGTTTAAGCTGCTGCCGTCTCTCCGGCCAACCACAATCTGACCTTGTGACCCCGCAGGCACCCGGAGGTCAGCCTGTCACGGCCGACGGACCGGAAGTCCCCATGGGGGGGGGGGAAGGCTTTTTATCCAGATGAGGGTTATATGGTTATATGGAGGGCTGAGGGGTCTTCAGAGAGACATAAACCTGCCAGGGACAGGGACATACACAGGGACAGGGACAGGGACATACACAGGATGAAATGTTAAACCTGCAGGCTGATTTCTGGAAAATGTAGTTAACTATGTAAAAGAATTCAAGTTTTACTTGAATGTATCTTCATTTGAATGCTTTGATGTGCAGCCTTACATATCTGTAACCAGGCTGTTCTCACACACCCTTCACAGCTATACCTACTAAAGGGGATGAGCACTGTAATATGTTTATATCACATCATATAATTTAGTATGTAATCCACGTAAACATGAACCAGGAAGTATAAAGAGCAACAAACTTGGGTCAAAAAACACCGGACTTTCACGCTGGAGACCGATGTTCGTGTCCCGCGTGAAACCAGAAGTTATTTGTAACGTAACTTCTGTATTTAAGTTACAGCACATCTGGAGTTATTTTAACCCAAACCACCATCTTTACCTAAACCTGACTCAGTAGTTTGTTGACTAAACCTAACCAAGTTGATCTATTCCTAAACCTAAACCAAGTTGATCTATTCCTAAACCTAAACCAAGTCAATCTATTCCTAAACCTAACCAAGTCAATCTATTCCTAAACCTAAACCAAGTCGATCTATTCCTAAACCTAACCAAGTCAATCTATTCCTAAACCTAAACCAAGTCGATCTATTCCTAAACCTAACCAAGTCAATCTTTTCCTAAACCTAACCAAGTCGTTTAATTTTGAAAAAACTGGTACAGAAATTGTGTTACTGGACATTCGTAGTAAAACGCACAAAAAATAAGTTAAGTAAAAATAAAACAAGTTAATATATTGTAAATTTAGTTGTATATTACTTTTCTCCGTAATATGTCTGAGGAAAATGTTGATATTCCCAACAGCCTCGTCTTTTTCCTCTCTCATTATGTCTTTATATTTCCTGCATTATGTTACCTCCTGGCTAGCTCGCTATACTGTTAGCCTCTGTGGCTGCTAGACGCCGACAGTAACGTTAATATTTCCGTTGCTTAGCAGCGGAGTTCTTCACAACTTAACCACCTGAAAGTCAAGAATATCGTGTACACGACTTCCCGTGTTGTAAACACAAGCTCACCAGTTTCATTTGAAGGAAACATATTTTACAAACTGCTGTGAGACTGTGTTGGAATGATATAAAAACTTACGGACCCGCCCTTTGAAAAACAACATGAATATATATCGTAAGAAATTTCTGAACTAAAGGAGCTGGTTAGGTGAATAAAAAAAGAATAAAACAAGACTAAGAGGTGATCTTTTATTTGGTCCCCATGTTTTATGCTTGTTACGACAGACACAGATACTATTAAGAGTAGAGAGATCCTCACCAGAGGCACGCGAAGGCAGATGCTTGTATGTAAGTTAATGGTGACCTATATCTGATGCACTGATTAACATACCGAGACGATGCTGCTGCAGGTTATCAGCTCTGTAACGAGCAGCTGGATGATGATGATGGAATATATCAGAGGTGGTTGGAGGTGTTAGCAGCAGTAGAGGGGTGTGTGTGTGTGTGTGTGTGTGTGTGTGTGGGTGTGTGTGTTGGGGCAGCATAAATTGTGTTAGCTACTTCATTGAGAGACAATGGAGGACAAGATGTTGTGTGTAGTGTCACCCACGTGCTTCTGCACCACTATTGTCTGCTCTGCTTCCCTGAGAGAGGAGGAGGAGGAGGAGGAGGAAGAGGAGGAGGAGGAGGAGGGTTAGTTGACTGCTGTGTGTGTGTGTGCGTGGAGAAGCACAGACGGCTCGTGGTAATTTGATGTGTGTCCCCGGGGATGTTTGATGGATTAATGCTAAGCAGCTCCCTCTTCCAAAGCACCACCTGATCTTTGGGGCTGGTGCCCCTCATATAAAAGGCTGCAGTAGTGCTGAGCTCAGCTAGTCCAGACATCCCTCTCTCTCTCTCTCTCCATCTCTCTCTCTCTCTCTCTCTCTCTCTCTCTGTCTCTGTTTCTCCTTCGCCACTTTCTGTCTTCCTCTCCATCCTCCCTGTCCTCTGCTTTCTCTCTCTCTCTCTCTCTCTGTCTGCTGCTTTCACCACATTTTCTCTTTCCTTTAAATCCAGGACAGATTATTATTTATTATTAGTGGCCTGCTGAAGGAGGAAGGAGGCCTGGACGCTCAGCAACATTTCTTCTTTTTAAATCCTCCGCCTGCTCACATCTTTTCTATGAGGCTCTAGCAGCAGTTCTTGTTTTTAAAAAAAGAAAAATGCCACGTTCCTTTTTGGTGAAGCAGCCGAAGGTCCACGATTTGTCGTCTTCCAACTACTACCACCACCAGCACCATCAGCACCATCAGCACCAGCAGCAGCACTGGGATGACTCCTACACTGTGACACATGCCATCACAGAGTCGGCCACCAACTTGGCGGTGCGTTTGAGTGAAAACGGTGAGTTCTCAACTTGTTTGTTTGTCTGCTGCAGTGTTGATTTCTGTCCTTTAACATAACAGATATGTTGTTGTCTTTGCTTCCTAATCGCTGTGGGACCCCCCCCCCCTCCCAAAGCAACCCCAGCCCCCCCCCTCCCAAAGCAACCCCACCCCCCCCTCCCAAAGCAACCCCAGCCCCCCCCCTCCCAAAGCAACCCCAGCCCCCCCCCCCTCCCAAAGCAACCCCAGCTCCCCCCTCCCAAAGCAACCCCCCCCCCTCCCAAAGCAACCCCAGCCCCCCCCTCCCAAAGCAACCCCCCCCCTCCCAAAGCAACCCCACCCCCCCCTCCCAAAGCAACCCCAGCTCCCCCCCCCTCCCAAAGCAACCCCAGCCCCCCCCTCCCAAAGCAACCCCAGCCCCCCCCCCTCCCATATGCCTCCTCAGGACTTTTGTTTTCTAACTCGGCGGATGCTAAATAGTATTCAGGTCACGCTGCCTCAATCTGCTTAATACTCAAACCAGATCACACGGCAGCCTCTGGCTTTAATACGGTTGTGTACATGAATGATGAGATATACGTGCACACGTGCACACGTGCACAAATGCACACGCACACAAAATCTGACGCAAGCCTTTGTCAGGTCCAACTAGAGAGAAGGGGAAGGGGAGAAAGCAGATAGCCACATGGGACGGTGTTGTCCTTAGATGGTGCAGTTGCCCTTGAGTCTCTCTCCTCTCATCCCCCCCCCCCCCCCTCCCCTCGTTCATCTCTCCATCTGATCCTGCAGGATGTTAGATAGCCACAGGGAGTAGGATTGCAGCAACACAATCCATATGTGGAGCAGCGAGAGGTGATGGAACAGGGTTTTTAGAGGGTCCGGGTATTGACTGGAAACAGAGAGTGCTGCAGGTAATTCAATAAAGTGCAACATGAGCAGCTCTCTGGCCGACAGCAGAGCTTCATCTGACGGCTTCTCTGCAGAGGCTGGAAGTGAGGACACCCCTTAATGTGTGTGTGTGTGTGTTTGAGAAGCATCCAAAGAAATGTGTGCTGCTTTGAGCGGATTCACATCCCCCCCCCCCCCCAGCATCACAGATCCTGTGTTGGAGTTGAATCATTTGTCCTCCAGATTTAGGATGCCAGCTGTCTGCTTCCCTTTGTGTCCCAGTGTGTGTGTGTGTGTGTGTGTGTGTGTGTGTTGGGGGGAGTGGGCTCAATATACCATTGACTGCTGTCAAGATCAGACTCCCCCCCCCCTCCCTTCCCTCTTTGCCAAATCACAGTCCCCCACCTGTCACTCACCCCCTCCCTCCCCCACTCTCTCTCCATCCTCATGAACACTCTCAGAAGCGCCACAGATGGGGAATGATCTGATTAAAATGATTTAGTGATTGAGGGGATTTCACTGCTGAGACTCTGTTTTGATCACCCCCCCCCCGCCCCCCAACAGATTTAGCCGTGCTGCTGCTGCCGCGCGGCGCCGACAGGTGGATCGATCAGCAGCCCAACTATTGCTCCGCTCCCTGTTTAGTCAGCGTCAGCACTTTGTGTTTGAGCCTCGATGTGCCTCCGTCCACATGTCTCCGTCCCTCCGGTAGCACTTGTTGGAGCCAGAGAAGGTTATCGATCGGGGGCAGAACCGTGCACCCAAAGACTCATTAATATTTCATCCTCAAAGCTTGCTGAACCTGGCACTTACAAATAGCTTCCTGTAGAGGTTTCGTATTGATCAGAGGTTTGGGTGAGAGGGCACTTTTCATCAGAGGTTACTGAGATCTTCCAATGACAAATACTCTACATCTCTACACATACATATCGTGGAGCGTTATTCATTCTAACATCTAGTGTTGGAGCCTTAATGTAGTTTTTGTTTGTTTTACTTTTATCTGTTGGTGACACAATTAATGTCTGCCTGCAGTTCTAGCACTGGCCACCGGGTGTAACATGGACATGAGAGTGCATATAGGTAAGCTCTCCTGATTAGGATCAGGTGTGTGTGAGACGGAGAGCCAAACAGTTTTTGGCCGTGCCGAGCCGAGCCTTGCCGAGCTTTGCCGAGCGGGCCGTGCCGAGCTGAGTCGAGCCTTGCCGAGCGTGCCGTGCCGAGCCGAGCCGAGCCTTGCCATATGAAACATTGTTGAATTAGATCCCGCTGAATGGAAACAGGGGAAGAACATGATGGTGAGATGTGAAAATGTAAATAACGTTACAGAGCGCACTGGACATTGGTTTGTTTATAGAGCACGCGTCCGAACAAGATCTCCCGTCCGCCCCTCAGTGGATTATAGATTTAGGTATTCGTTTGTGAAAAGTCATTACATCTAGTCTGACCTGGTTGGTAGGTTCAGTTCTAAATCTAGAGTGAAGATCCTGGTATCATAGTAAACCATATATAAAACCTGATGAATCCATCGGTACAACCAGGTCAGACTAGCTGGTCATGAAGGAGGTTAAATAACGCTCCAAACTGACACTAAATGTTGGAGAGGAAAAACTGTCATGGCCATCTTCAAAGGGTTCCCTTGACCTCTGACCTCCAGATCAGTGAATGTAAATGGGTTCTATGGGTACCCACGAGTCTCCTCTTTACAGACATGCCCACTTTATGATCATCACATGCAGTTTGGGGCAAGTCATAGTCAAGTCAGCACACTGACACACTGACAGCTGTTGTTGCCTGTTGGGCTGCAGTTTGACATGTTATGATTGGAGCATATTGTTTTATGCTAAATGCAGTACCTGTGAGGGTTTCTGGATCAATATCTGACATTGATTTGTGTTGTTCATTGATTTATAATAATAAATATATACATACATTTACATAAAGCAGCATATTAGTCCACTCCCATGTTGATAAGAGGATTAAATACTGGACAAATCTCCTTTAAGATTCATTTAGAACAGAGCGATTAATCATTGACAATCATGCAATTAATCACTATTAAATATTTTAATCGATTGACAGCCCTCGTCTTTATTGATTGTGTTTTTTCTCTCCCAGGCTACATCCATGATTACATCATCCCGTCAGTGTTGCAGAAGGAGCCGGGTCATGAGCAGACCGGGCTCTCCTCGATGCCCCTGTACTCCCCGGGTGGCAGCGGCGGGGAAGAGTTCTCCGACCACGACATGGAGCATCCGGACAGCCCCGTCTCCAGCGGCACGGTCGAGTCCGACAGCAGCGGCCCCGAGCTGGAGGCGTGCGGCATCGACGCCTTCCTCATCTCTGACGGACGCTCCCGCCGCAGGCCCGGCCAGAGGCGTCCCCGCAAGGGAGGCAGCCGATCGGACAGCAGCGAGGGCGTCGGCTCGGCGGACTGCAGCCCCGCCAAAGGGAAGTCCAAAGGGCGCCACGCGTGCGGCGAGTGCGGCAAGTCTTACGCCACGTCTTCCAATCTGAGCAGACACAAGCAGACTCACCGCAGCCTGGACAGCCAGCAGGCCAGGAAGTGTCCCACCTGCCACAAAGTGTACGTGTCCATGCCTGCGCTGGCCATGCACATGCTGACCCACGACCTGAAGCACGAGTGCACGGTGTGCAGCAAAGCCTTCAGTCGACCCTGGCTCCTGCAGGGCCACATGAGGTCCCACACCGGCGAGAAACCGTTCGCATGCGCCCACTGCGGCAAAGCCTTCGCCGACCGCTCCAACCTGCGCGCCCACATGCAGACGCACTCGGCCTTCAAGCACTACTCCTGCAAACGCTGCCACAAGACCTTCGCCCTCAAGTCATACCTGAACAAGCACTACGAGTCGGCCTGCTTCAAAGGGAGCCAACCGGAGGACGACTGCAGCTCTGAGGACTGACGGGAAATATTCATCTTTTCATTTCTATTTATACACTTTTTAATAGTTCATATGACGGAGTCAGAGAAAAAGCTTCTCAGGCTTTCACATGCATGCATCATAATCCTGCCTTTTGATATAAGCAATAACCTCACTTGAAATTATTCAGGAATTATGTATGAAATTCATAAAAAAATCTCAGTGTTGTTCACAAATATAAAATATTTTATATTGTTTTTTATAAATTGAATTGCAATAATTTACATGCCAGTATTATTTTATAAGCCAACTAGCTCTTAATTTACCTCAAACATATCTTATTCGTTAAGAAAAAATGTATTTGTGTATTTATTAATTTATTTAACTATTTATTTGCCAATTTTTGAAGATTATTTATTTATTATTGGTTAATGTATTTGTGAATTTAACATGGATTTATTAGATGCCATGTATTGGATTTGTTGAAAACAAAAGTCAAAATATATTCTGACGCTCTATATTTCTCTGTCTGATCAATTTGGTGATGACAATAAAACTGATGAAAATAAATAATTACTAAAACTCCTTCATGCCTGCACACACGCAACGATGCAACACACTTAGACTTGAACACACTGGACTTGCATTTATACAGCGCTTTTCTAGTCTTCCAACCACTAAGAGCTCTTTACACTACATGTCAGCATTCACCCATTCACACACACATTCATACACACATTCACACACACATTCACCCATTCACACACACATTCACACATTCACACACACATTCATACACACATTCACACACACATTCACACATTCACACATTCATACACACATTCACCCATTCACACACACATTCATACACACACATTCATACACACACATTCACACACACATTCACACATTCACAGACACATTCACACACACATTCATACACACACATTCACACATTCACAGACACATTCACACACACATTCATACACACACATTCACACATTCACAGACACATTCACACACACATTCATACACTGATGGCAGAGGCTGCTAAGGTGCCAACTTCGCCCATCAGGTTCTAATCTAAATACTCATTCACACACGATGTCTCTGCCTTCAAGAGACATTTGGGGTTAAGTGTCTTGCTCAAGGACACATCGACATGTGACCCGGAGCAGCTGGGGATCGAACCACCGACCTTCCGATTGGTGGACGACCCGCTCTACTCTCTGAGCCACAGCCGCCTTTTTAGTCAGTTAAGTCAGCTCTAATTTTAAAAGTTATTTTTCTGGCCCAAAGTCCAAAATATCTTCACAAGAGAAAAATATCAAACTTTTGCTCGAATGTGGGAAAAATTAAATATTCCGTAATTCACCATAATCACACGGCGTCCGTTTTGCTCTTACGTCCCGCTCAGAGTGGGAAGGATCTCCGTAAACTCGTCACACAGCTCCGGTATAGAACCAGATGGTGGAGCGCTCCAAACATCTGACTTGTGCATCCAGTTTAGTGCTGAAACGATCAAACGTGAACAGATCCGTCTGTAAAGATCCTCAAAACCATCCAAACAAAGACAGATACAGCAGCTGGATCAAAGGTCGCATCCACCATGTTGAAGGAGAGACCGCCGGCACGCGGCACGCGGCACGCGGCACGCGGCACGCTGCTATCTGACATCAGCTAAGTTAAGTTGGCAAGTAGCTCACTTGATAGCTTGTTCAGTATTGTGTCAGAGGAGACATCAGCAGCCTGTCGGCCTGCTGGTTTCATATATTAGTAATATGACAGCGGGCTAACACTAGCTAACACAAAGCACTACCGTTAGCTAGCGTTGTGTGTTGTTTGCCAGATGATATTTGTGTTTGTCAGATGAATGAGCTCGTCTGGCAGAGCTACTGTAGAACATCTTCATTTTGGTTTCAGTCAAAGTTAAGAGTAGCAGCACAGTATCACAGTCAGGGCAAAGCGTTAGCTAGAAACGAGTGGAGCAACGTCAACTTTACAACTTCGTCTGACGGCTACCAGACCAGAGAGACTGTAGCCTGTGTGTTTGTGGAGTTCTGTTCTGAAGCCTTGAATTTGACATTTTGGGCTTCTACTTCTCTCTTGATTTATGACCTCAGTAAACATTGTAAACATGAGTTTATGTTTCAAGTCTTCTTCAGTACAGCATGATGTTCATTTAGTGACTGATGGTCCCGTTTAGAGTCAGATAGACCATAAAGCAGGGGAGGCTTTAGGGCGGGGCTACCTGCTGATTGACAGGTCGTTACCATGGCGTTGTCAGGTCTGAGAGTTGTCCTTGTTTTCGTCTTATAGAACTTTAACCCTTTCACAGTGTGTTTTCACTTCATCAAAGTTAATTATAAACTTTTTGGTCGCCTAAAAATGTCTTAGCTTAGCTCCGCCCTCTCTGTCACACCTGGTTGCAAAAAACCAAGATGGCGACGGCCAAAGTCCCGAACTTGAGGCTTCAAAGCGGCAGTCCGACGGGTCACGTCACGGTGACTACGTCCTCTTCTTATATACTGTCTATGTCAAAAGTCTGCATTTCTAGACCTAATATGTCATAAAGTCCTGTCGTATTTCAAAGAGTCAATAAATGCAGCCATCGTTTGCTAACTATGATGATTTATTTATCGATGTATTCAGGCTGATCTCTGACTATCAAACATAATGTGACCACATTCTGTTTCCCAGGTGATCCTCAGACACTCGTAAAGAAACCAGATGACCAAAGAAACACGCTGCAGAATGTAAACAATGGAAACCATTAAACCCAGTGTCTGTTTGGATGTGTTCTTAATCACAACCAGTAACCAGCATCACTCGTCCTGCGTCTCAGATCACACTGTGAACTCAGCATCACCTGGTTCTTTGTTGACTGTCTGAGGTCGACCTCTGCAGTGCTGCCTCTGACCAGCAGAGGGGGCAACCATACAAACACTACAGAACCATGATCTGACCCCCCCTCTGCTGGAAGAGTCCAGACTAACACATAAAAACAGCATTAATGTGTTAAAACAGACACATTGAGAAGCTGAAGCTCAGCAGGGTGTGTCATCATCACCATCATCATCATCATCATCATCATCACCATCACCATCATCATCATCAACATCATCATCAGCACCATCAGCAGCACCCAGCCTGAAGCCGGTCCTCCTCCTCCCACCCTGCCATGTTAGGAGATCCAGATCCTGGCCCTTCACAGCACAACGCTGCAGCCCGACCACAGGATGTGATCCGGGTCAGGTGTCATGAGAACTGGGCTGCTGGTCCAGACCAGACAGGACTGAGACCGACCCCCCAGGGGAAACACAAGTATGTGTCTCAGTAGACCAGAGACTGAGATGGCTATTTACAGACACAATGGCCACCGTTCAAAACACATACTCATGTCTGTTCGTATGTATACACGTGCACTTACACACACACACACACACACACACACACTATAGGGGAGAACAGGGTCAGTTTGACCTGATGGGAAGATACAAATATACCTTCTGAGATCATCTGAAAAAAAGTCTGAATATTGTCTGAAAAATGTCCGAAAAAGTCTGAAGAAAAGCCAAAGAAGATTCTGAAATATGTCCAAAACAAGTCAGAAAAATGTCCAAAAAATGGTGATGAAATGCCAAAAAGAAAAAAGGCCGAAAACATCAAAAAACGTCCAAAAAACATCAGAAAATTGTCTGAAAAAGGCTGAAGAAAGGCTGAAGAAAGGATGAAGAAAGGCTGAAGAAAGGATGAAGAAAGGATGAAGAACCAACATGTCCAAAAAAGAAATTTGAAAAATGTTGGAAAAATCTTTAATCTAAATGCAGTACCTGTGAGGGTTTCTGGTCAATATCTGTCATTGATCTGTGTTGTTCATTGATTTACAATAATAAATATATACATACATTTACATAAAGCAGCATATTTGTCCACTCCCATGTTGATAAGAGGATTAAATACTGGACTAATCTCCCTTTAAGGTTCATTTAGAACAGATAAAATAATGTGCGATTAACTATGGACAACCATGGGTTTAATAACGATTGAATATTTGAATGTATTGACAGCCCTATAGTCATCAGAGCTTTCACTATCTCAGCTTCTTCAATGTGAAGATTTGCTGCTTTTCTCTGTTTGATGTTGTGAGTTGAACATCTTTAGACTGCTGTTCAGGTAAAAACCTGAACAGCAGTCACCTTGGGTTGCCACGGACGTGAGCTTTTTCCTGCTATTTTCTGACATTGTGAAGACTAAACAATATAAAGAAATGATGGACAGATTAATGGACTATAATAATAATAATAATAATAGTTATTTGCAGCTGTTGAATAAACACAGACTGATAGTAGGAGAGAATGACAGAATGAAGAATGAGTCTCATTGACCTCTTTATGCCCTGTGTGGCCGGACTCTGAGGAGGATACGGCCATAAAAACAAGTAATCATGTTCTACTGTACATGTCGGTAGACATGAAACCTCCACCGCAGACAAAGGAGCAGAACGCCGCCGCAGATCAACGCTGCTCGCCAATCAACACGGAGGATGTGACCGCCGTGTCCAGAGCACGGAGAATGACCTCAAGGCCAAAACGGATGAGTCTTTTTATAGCCTCCTTTATCAGACCTCCAGCCACGTCTGTGACATCACGTCAGACCGGCTTTTATAGCCCACTTGTAGATTTCTCTGCTGCGATAAACTCCGCTGACCCGCGGAGGCCTCGGCTCAGAGGTCCCAGGTGGCTCTGGAGGAAGGCCGCAGGAACGTCAGGCCCAGCCCGGTGGACATTAAAGGCAGCGGTGGGCTCCTCCAGAAGAATCATAGCGTGTGAGTCCACGTCCGGTATCGCCAGGGTTGACTTGATGTTCGGGGATCCCACGAGAGATGATGACACACTAGTTCATCAGCCCCAGGATCCAGAAACACCTGCTGCTTTCAGATATCAGTCCCATAAAGAAGCCGCCAGGTGTTTATTTGAGCTCCGGTGTTACCTTTAGAGGCCAACACAAGAAACATTCACCCATAAAACATCTCACTCAATGGGAACTCGGGACCGGCCGCTCACAGTGATGTCATCTCATAAGAAAAGACATCTTCAAATGAAGAAGTCTTTAACGCGACAGGTGAGACGAGAGAGGAGGAGGCCATTTGTTGAACTTCTCACAAAACACCACAACACCTGTCCTGGTGGATCAGACTGTCAGGAGCTGTGAAACACGATCAGGGTCTTCTGGAGGGGAAGGAGTGGGGGAGGAGGAGGAGAAGGGTGGAGGAGGGTGGCGGGATGGGACACACACTATAGGGGAGAACAGGGTCAATTTGGTCTGATGGGAAAATACAAATATACCTTGTGAACCAGAAAATTATATGAATAAAAGTCTGAAGAAAGGCCAAAAAGTATTTGACAAAAAGTCTGCAGAAAAGTCTGACATATGTCAGAAAAAAAGTCTGAAAAAATGTCCGAAAAAAAGATCTGAAAATAATGTCTGAAAAAAAAGATCTGAAAATAATGTCTGAAAAAAAAGATCTGAAAATAATTCTGAAAAAAAATATCTGAAAAAATGTCCGAAAAAAAAGATCTGAAAAAAGTCTGAAAAAAAAGATTGAAAAAAAAGATCTGAAAAGAAATATCTGAAAAATGTCGGACAAAAAAGATCTGAAAAAATGTCCGAAAAAAATATCCAAAAAAAAAGATCTGAAAAAAAGTCTGAAAAAAAAAATCTGAAAATATGTCAGAAAAAAAAGATCTGAAAAAATGTCCGAAAAAAATATCTGAAAAAAAAGTTCAGAAAAAAAAACATCTGAAAAAAAGTTTGAAAGAAAAGATCTGAAAATATGTAAAAAAAAAAAGATCTGAAAAAATGTCCGAAAAAAATATCTGAAGAAAAAGTTCAGAAAAAAAAACATCTGAAAAAAAGTTTGAAAGAAAAGTCTGAAAAAAATATCTGAAAAATGTCGAACAAAAAAGTCTGAAAAAAAGATCTGAAAAAAATATCTGAAAAAATGTCTGAAAAAAAATATCTGAAAAAAATATCTGAAAAAAAGTCTGAAAAAAATATCTGAAAAAATATTTGAAAAAAAATATCTGAAAAAATATCCGAAAAAAAAGATCTGAAAAAAAGTCTGAAAAAAAAAATCTGAAAATATGTCAGAAAAAAAAGATCTGAAAAAAAAACATCTGAAAAAAAGTTTGAAAGAAAAGATCTGAAAATATGTCAGAAAAAAAATATCTGAAAAAATGTCCGAAAAAAATATCTGAAAAAAAAGTTCAGAAAAAAAAACATCTGAAAAAAATATCTGAAAAAAAGTCTGAAAAAAATATCTGAAAAAAAGTCTGAAAAAAAGTCTGAAAAAAAGTCTGAAAAAAAAAATCTGAAAAAAAGTCTGAAAAAAATATCTGAAAAAAATGTCAGAAAAAAAAACATCTGAAAAAAAGTTTGAAAGAAAAGATCTGAAAAAAATGTCAGAAAAAAAATATCTGAAAAATGTTGAACAAAAAAGTCTTAAAAAAAGTCTGAAAAAAAAGTCTGAAAAAAATATCTGAAAAAATGTCTGAAAAAAATATCTGAAAAAATGTCTGAAAAAAAATATCTGAAAAAATATCTGAAAAAAAATATCTGAAAAAATATCCGAAAAAAAAGATCTGAAAAAAAGTCTGAAAAAAAAAATCTGAAAATATGTCAGAAAAAAAAAAATCTGAAAAAAAGTCTGAAAAAAATATCTGAAAAAAATGTCAGAAAAAAAAACATCTGAAAAAAAGTTTGAAAGAAAAGATCTGAAAAAAAATGTCAGAAAAAAAATATCTGAAAAATGTCGAACAAAAAAGTCTTAAAAAAAAGTCTGAAAAAAATATCTGAAAAAAAGTCTGAAAAAAAAAATCTGAAAAAAAGTCTGAAAAAAATATCTGAAAAAAATGTCAGAAAAAAAAACATCTGAAAAAAAGTTTGAAAGAAAAGATCTGAAAAAAATGTCAGAAAAAAAATATCTGAAAAATGTTGAACAAAAAAGTCTTAAAAAAAGTCTGAAAAAAAAGTCTGAAAAAAATATCTGAAAAAATGTCTGAAAAAAATATCTGAAAAAATGTCTGAAAAAAAATATCTGAAAAAATATCTGAAAAAAAATATCTGAAAAAATATCCGAAAAAAAAGATCTGAAAAAAAGTCTGAAAAAAAAAATCTGAAAATATGTCAGAAAAAAACAATTTGAAAAAAAGTCTGAAAAAAATATCTGAAAAAAATGTCAGAAAAAAAAACATCTGAAAAAAAGTTTGAAAGAAAAGATCTGAAAAAAAATGTCAGAAAAAAAATATCTGAAAAATGTCGAACAAAAAAGTCTGAAAAAAATATCTGAAAAATGTCGAACAAAAAAGTCTTAAAAAAAAGTCTTAAAAAAAAGTTTGAAAAAAAAGATCTGAAAAAATGTCAGAAAAAAAAGATCTGGAAAAAATGTACGGAAAAAAAAATCTGAAGAAAAAGATCTGAAAAATGTTGGACAAAAAAGATCTGAAAAAAAGTCAGAAAAAAAAGTCAGAAAAAAAAGATCTGAAAAAAAAGACTGAAAAAAATGTCAGAAAGAAAAGAGCTGAAAAATTTCGAACAAAAAAGTCTGAAAAAAAAGATCTGAAAAAATGTCCGAAAAAAAAGATCTGAAAAAATGTCCGAAAAAAAGTCTGAAAAAAAAGATCTGAAAAATGTCGGACAAAAAAGATCTGAAAAAAGTTTGAAAAAAAAGTTTGAAAAAAAGTTTGAAAAAAAAGTTTGAAAAAAAAGTTTGAAAAAAAAGTCTGAAAAAATGTCCGAAAAAAATATCCGAAAAAAAATATCTGAAAAAAAGTCTGAAAACAAAAATCTGAAAATATGTCAGAAAAAAAAGATCTGAAAAAATGTCAGAAAAAAAAGATCTGGAAAAAATGTACGGAAAAAAAAATCTGAAGAAAAAGATCTGAAAAATGTTGGACAAAAAAGATCTGAAAAAAAGTCAGAAAAAAAAGTCAGAAAAAAAAGATCTGAAAAAAAAGACTGAAAAAAATGTCAGAAAGAAAAGAGCTGAAAAATTTCGAACAAAAAAGTCTGAAAAAAAAGATCTGAAAAAATGTCCGAAAAAAAAGATCTGAAAAAATGTCCGAAAAAAAGTCTGAAAAAAAAGATCTGAAAAATGTCGGACAAAAAAGATCTGAAAAAAGTTTGAAAAAAAAATTTGAAAAAAAAGTTTGAAAAAAAAGTTTGAAAAAAAAGTTTGAAAAAAAAGTCTGAAAAAATGTCCGAAAAAAATATCCGAAAAAAAAGATCTGAAAAAAAGTCTGAAAAAAAAAAATCTGAAAATATGTCAGAAAAAAAAGATCTGAAAAAATGTCCGAAAAAAATATCTGAAAAAAAAGTTCAGAAAAAAAAACATCTGAAAAAAAGTTTGAAAGAAAAGATCTGAAAAAAATGTCAGAAAAAAAATATCTGAAAAATGTCGAACAAAAAAGTCTGAAAAAAATATCTGAAAAAAATATCTGAAAAAATGTCTGAAAAAAAATATCTGAAAAAAATATCTGAAAAAAAGTCTGAAAAAAATATCTGAAAAAATATCTGAAAAAAAATATCTGAAAAAATATCCGAAAAAAAATATCTGAAAAAAAGTCTGAAAAAAAAAATCTGAAAATATGTCAGAAAAAAAAGATCTGAAAAAATGTCCGAAAAAAATATCTGAAAGAAAAGTTCAGAAAAAAAAACATCTGAAAAAAAGTTTGAAAGAAAAGATCTGAAAATATGTCAGAAAAAAAAATCTGAAAAAATGTCCGAAAAAAATATCTGAAAAAAAAGTTCAGAAAAAAAAACATCTGAAAAAAATATCTGAAAAAAAGTCTGAAAAAAATATCTGAAAAAAAGTCTGAAAAAAAGTCTGAAAAAAATATCTGAAAAAAAGTCTGAAAAAAAACCCTGAAAAAAAGTCTGAAAAAAATATCTGAAAAAAATGTCAGAAAAAAAAACATCTGAAAAAAAGTTTGAAAGAAAAGATCTGAAAAAAATATCTGAAAAAATGTCTGAAAAAAAATATCTGAAAAAAGTCTTAAAAAAAAGTCTTAAAAAAAAGTCTGAAAAAAATATCTGAAAAAATGTCTGAAAAAAAATATCTGAAAAAAATATCTGAAAAAAAGTCTGAAAAAAATATCTGAAAAAAAGTCTGAAAAAAAAAATCTGAAAAAAAGTCTGAAAAAAATATCTGAAAAAAATGTCAGAAAAAAAAACATCTGAAAAAAAGTTTGAAAGAAAAGATCTGAAAAAAATGTCAGAAAAAAAATATCTGAAAAATGTTGAACAAAAAAGTCTTAAAAAAAAGTCTTAAAAAAAAGTCTGAAAAAAATATCTGAAAAAAATGTCAGAAAAAAAAACATCTGAAAAAAAGTTTGAAAGAAAAGATCTGAAAAAAATGTCAGAAAAAAAATATCTGAAAAATGTTGAACAAAAAAGTCTTAAAAAAAAGTCTGAAAAAAATATCTGAAAAAAAGTCTGAAAAAAAATATCTGAAAAAAAAATCTGAAAAAAAGTCTGAAAAAAATATCTGAAAAAAAGTCTGAAAAAAACAATCTGAAAAAAAGTCTGAAAAAAATATCTGAAAAAAATTTCAGAAAAAAAAACATCTGAAAAAAAGTTTGAAAGAAAAGATCTGAAAACAAATGTCAGAAAAAAAATATCTGAAAAATGTTGAACAAAAAAGTCTTAAAAAAAAGTCTGAAAAAAATATCTGAAAAAATGTCTGAAAAAAATATCTGAAAAAAATGTCTGAAAAAAAAGATCTGAAAAATGTCGAACAAAAAAGTCTGAAAAAAAAGATCTGAAAAAATGTCCGAAAAAAAAGTCTGAAAAAAAAGATCTGAAAAATGTCGGACAAAAAAGATCTGAAAAAATGTCAGAAAGAAAAGAGCTGAAAAATTTCGAACAAAAAAATCTGAAAAAAAACATTTGAAAAATTGTCCAAAAAAAAGTCTGAAAAAAAAGATCTGAAAAATGTCTGACAAAAACGATCTGAAAAACGTTTGAAAAAAAAGTTTGAAAAAAAAGATCTGAAAAAATGTCAGAAAAAAAAGATCTGAAAAATGTCGGACAAAAACGATCTGAAAAACGTTTGAAAAAAAAGTTTGAAAAAAAAGATCTGAAAAAATGTCAGAAAAAAAAGATCTGGAAAAAATGTACGGAAAAAAAAATCTGAAGAAAAAGATCTGAAAAATGTTGGACAAAAAAGATCTGAAAAAAAGTCAGAAAAAAAAGTCAGAAAAAAAAGATCTGAAAAAAAAGACTGAAAAAAATGTCAGAAAGAAAAGAGCTGAAAAATTTCGAACAAAAAAGTCTGAAAAAAAAGATCTGAAAAAATGTCCGAAAAAAAAGATCTGAAAAAATGTCCGAAAAAAAGTCTGAAAAAAAAGATCTGAAAAATGTCGGACAAAAAAGATCTGAAAAAAGTTTGAAAAAAAAATTTGAAAAAAAAGTTTGAAAAAAAAGTTTGAAAAAAAAGTTTGAAAAAAAAGTCTGAAAAAATGTCCGAAAAAAATATCCGAAAAAAAAGATCTGAAAAAAAGTCTGAAAAAAAAAATCTGAAAATATGTCAGAAAAAAAAGATCTGAAAAAATGTCCGAAAAAAATATCTGAAAAAAAAGTTCAGAAAAAAAAACATCTGAAAAAAAGTTTGAAAGAAAAGATCTGAAAAAAATGTCAGAAAAAAAATATCTGAAAAATGTCGAACAAAAAAGTCTGAAAAAAATATCTGAAAAAAATATCTGAAAAAATGTCTGAAAAAAAATATCTGAAAAAAATATCTGAAAAAAAGTCTGAAAAAAATATCTGAAAAAATATCTGAAAAAAAATATCTGAAAAAATATCCGAAAAAAAATATCTGAAAAAAAGTCTGAAAAAAAAAATCTGAAAATATGTCAGAAAAAAAAGATCTGAAAAAATGTCCGAAAAAAATATCTGAAAGAAAAGTTCAGAAAAAAAAAACATCTGAAAAAAAGTTTGAAAGAAAAGATCTGAAAATATGTCAGAAAAAAAAATCTGAAAAAATGTCCGAAAAAAATATCTGAAAAAAAAGTTCAGAAAAAAAAACATCTGAAAAAAATATCTGAAAAAAAGTTTGAAAAAAATATCTGAAAAAAAGTCTGAAAAAAAGTCTGAAAAAAATATCTGAAAAAAAGTCTGAAAAAAAACCCTGAAAAAAAGTCTGAAAAAAATATCTGAAAAAAATGTCAGAAAAAAAAAACATCTGAAAAAAAGTTTGAAAGAAAAGATCTGAAAAAAATATCTGAAAAAATGTCTGAAAAAAAATATCTGAAAAAAGTCTTAAAAAAAAGTCTTAAAAAAAAGTCTGAAAAAAATATCTGAAAAAATGTCTGAAAAAAAATATCTGAAAAAAATATCTGAAAAAAAGTCTGAAAAAAATATCTGAAAAAAAGTCTGAAAAAAAAAATCTGAAAAAAAGTCTGAAAAAAATATCTGAAAAAAATGTCAGAAAAAAAAACATCTGAAAAAAAGTTTGAAAGAAAAGATCTGAAAAAAATGTCAGAAAAAAAATATCTGAAAAATGTTGAACAAAAAAGTCTTAAAAAAAAGTCTTAAAAAAAAGTCTGAAAAAAATATCTGAAAAAAATGTCAGAAAAAAAAACATCTGAAAAAAATGTCTGAAAAAAAAGATCTGAAAAATGTCGAACAAAAAAGTCTGAAAAAAAAGATCTGAAAAAATGTCCGAAAAAAAAGTCTGAAAAAAAAGATCTGAAAAATGTCGGACAAAAAAGATCTGAAAAAATGTCAGAAAGAAAAGAGCTGAAAAATTTCGAACAAAAAAATCTGAAAAAAAACATTTGAAAAATTGTCCAAAAAAAAGTCTGAAAAAAAAGATCTGAAAAATGTCGGACAAAAACGATCTGAAAAACGTTTGAAAAAAAAGTTTGAAAAAAAAGATCTGAAAAAATGTCAGAAAAAAAAGATCTGAAAAATGTCGGACAAAAACGATCTGAAAAACGTTTGAAAAAAAAGTTTGAAAAAAAAGATCTGAAAAAATGTCAGAAAAAAAAGATCTGGAAAAAATGTACGGAAAAAAAAATCTGAAGAAATAGATCTGAAAAATGTTGGACAAAAAAGATCTGAAAAAAAGTCAGAAAAAAAAGTCAGAAAAAAAAGATCTGAAAAAAAAGACTGAAAAAAATGTCAGAAAGAAAAGAGCTGAAAAATTTCGAACAAAAAAGTCTGAAAAAAAAGATCTGAAAAAATGTCCGAAAAAAAAGATCTGAAAAAATGTCCGAAAAAAAGTCTGAAAAAAAAGATCTGGAAAATGTCGGACAAAAAAGATCTGAAAAAATGTCCGAAAAAAAGATCTGAAAAAAAAGATCTGAAAATAATGTCTGAAAAAAAGATCTGAAAATAATGTCTGAAAAAAAAGATCTGGAAATAATTCTGAAAAAAAAGATCTGAAAAAATGTCGGACAAAAAAGTCTGAAAAAAAAGTTCTGAAAAAAATGTCAGAAAAAAAAGATCTGAAAAATGTCGAACAAAAAAGTCTGAAAAAAAAGATCTGAAAAAATGTCCGAAAAAAAAGTCTGAAAAAAAAGATCTGAAAAATGTCGGACAAAAAAGATCTGAAAAAATGTCAGAAAGAAAAGAGCTGAAAAATTTCGAACAAAAAAATCTGAAAAAAAACATTTGAAAAATTGTCCAAAAAAAAGTCTGAAAAAAAAGATCTGAAAAATGTCGGACAAAAAAGATTTGAAAAACGTTTGAAAAAAAGAGTTTGAAAAAAAAGATCTGAAAAAATGTCAGAAAAAAAAGATCTGGAAAAAATGTACGGAAAAAAAAATCTGAAAAAAAAGATCTGAAAAATGTTGGACAAAAAAGATCTGAAAAAAAGTCAGAAAAAAAAGTCAGAAAAAAAAGATCTGAAAAAAAAGACTGAAAAAAAGTCTGAAAAAAAAGATCTGAAAAATGTCGGACAAAAAAGATCTGAAAAAATGTCAGAAAGAAAAGAGCTGAAAAATTTCGAACAAAAAAATCTGAAAAAAAACATTTGAAAAATTGTCCAAAAAAAAGTCTGAAAAAAAAGATCTGAAAAATGTCGGACAAAAAAGATCTGAAAAACGTTTGAAAAAAAGAGTTTGAAAAAAAAGATCTGAAAAAATGTCAGAAAAAAAAGATCTGGAAAAAATGTACGGAAAAAAAAATCTGAAAAAAAAGATCTGAAAAATGTTGGACAAAAAAGATCTGAAAAAAAGTCAGAAAAAAAAGTCAGAAAAAAAAGATCTGAAAAAAAAGACTGAAAAAAATGTCAGAAAGAAAAGAGCTGAAAAATTTCGAACAAAAAAGTCTGAAAAAAAAGATCTGAAAAAATGTCCGAAAAAAAAGATCTGAAAAAATGTCCGAAAAAAAGTCTGAAAAAAAAGATCTGAAAAATGTCGGACAAAAAAGATCTGAAAAAAGTTTGAAAAAAAAGTTTGAAAAAAAAGTTTGAAAAAAAAGTTTGAAAAAAAAGTTTGAAAAAAAAGATCTGAAAAAATGTCAGAAAAAAAAGATCTGAAAAAAATGTCCGGAAAAAAAAATCTGAAAAATGTCGGACAAAAAAGATCTGAAAAAATGTCGGACAAAAAAGTCTGAAAAAAAAGATCTGAAAAAATGTCCCAAAAAAGGTCTAAATATGTGTCTGTGAATATTGCCTGAAAAAAGTGCAGCAGAAAAGTCTTACCCATGTCCGAAAAAAGATGGAAAAAAGTCTGAATATTGTCTGAAAAAAGGCAGAAGAAAAGTCCGACAAAGAGAAGAAAGGCAGAAGAAAGGAGGAGGAGGAGGAGGAGGAGGAGGAGGAGGTGGTGGAGGTAGAGGAGGATGGGAGGATGAGTCTTATCTTGAGGTCACTGAGGGTCAAATGAAAGGTGATACTGTTGCTACCGTTCGGGGGGGGGGGGGTTACAGTAGCTCTGCTCTGCAGGAGAAGCACCAACTAATGATGATGATGATGATGATGTCATTAATCATCCTCGGGGTTGAAGAAGAAGACAGATCAACACGAGAGCTGTCCATCGATTAGAATGATTAAACCTAATCAAGATTAATATCCGTAATTAATCACCTGATTTATGACCTCAGTAAACATTGTAAATATGAGTTTATGGTCTCAATCTCTAGTTTCAAGTCTTCTTCAATACAGCATGATGTTCATTAAATAGATGATGGTCCCGTTTAGAGTCCGATAGACTCCCGTTGTTCAGCGTTCGTTCTACTAAAAGACACTCGAAGCAGTCAGCTGTTCTGTTTTCGCATTAAGTACAAACAAACCTGTTTTACGCTATAGCCAAAATGATCATCCCAAATAATATCACAGCTAAGCAAGCTAGTGCTAGTGTTAGCTGCTGCCGGTACCTGGCCCCGCCGGGCCTCACTCTGCCCCAGCTCAACGCCGCGGCGGTTCAACGCTCTCCTTTTCGGTGCTTTTTGTGTGTGTTTTTGTTCTTATATCTGTTCAAATGTTGAGTTTAGTCGTGTGAATCTCATCTACAGCCACGGACATCTTCTGATCACAGCAGTACAGTGCATGTTAGAAAGCCTTCATGTCTGCCATCACCCTGATGAGCTCAGAGAGGAGCTTCACCTGTGCTGTCTAGACAACCAGCCACAGGTGAGCTTAATCAGAACACAATCAGTGCTGCTATAACCAGGAGGGGAGGAGGAAGAACACACAGTGGCTGTATTCCAAACCGCCTACTACATACTACTGAGGAACGCAGTATGCAGTATACAGCACATACTGCATACTGCGTTCCTCAGTAGTATGCAGTATACAGCACATACTGCATACTGCGTTCCTCAGTAGTATGCAGTATACAGCACATACTGCATACTGCGTTCCTCAGTAGTATGCAGTATACAGCACATACTGCATACTGCGTTCCTCAGTAGTATGCAGTATACAGTACATACTGCATACTGCGTTCCTCAGTAGTATGCAGTATACAGCACATACTGCATACTGCGTTCCTCAGTAGTATGCAGTATACAGTACATACTGCATACTGCGTTCCTCAGTAGTATGCAGTATACAGTACATACTGCATACTGCGTTCCTCAGTAGTATGCAGTATGTGACAGTTAAAGTGATGTATTTAGCTAGCTTTATGCTAGACGAGGCTTTGGTGACTACGTCCACTTCTTCTATACAGTCTATGGTCTGTAGAAAGAGATGCATCAGATATTTACTGTTGTTTAAAATGAATAAAAGAGACAAACTGGGCAGTTCTGATCACCTCCTGATGACGTCACAGTCAGTTCAATGCAACATTACAACAACGAGGGACAAAAACGTATTGATTTGGAGCTATTCCAAATATAAAGTGTTTTATTATTATTATTATTATTATTATTATTAATATCAAACTCCACTCTCAACTACATCACTACAGTGTGTCTTCCACACCCTCTCTCTCTCCATCTAATAAAGCAACACAGATAAATCATAAAGGCCGTTTGCAGCTGGTTGTGAGGAGGAGGAGAAGGAGAGGAGGAGGAGGAGGGAGGAGGAGAGGAGGAGAGTAGGAGAGGAGGAGGAGGAGAATGAGGAGGAGGAGAGGAGAAGGAGGAGAGGAGGAGAAGGAGGAGGAGGGAGGAGGAGGAGAGGAGGAGGAGGAGAGGAGGAGAAGGAGGAGGAGGGAGGAGGAGGAGAGGAGGAGAGGAGGGGGGGGGAGGAGGAGAGGAGGAGAGGAGGAGGAGGAGAGGAGGGGGGGGGAGGAGGAGAGGAGGAGAGGAGGAGGAGGAGGAGGAGGAGAGGAGGGGGAGGAGGAGGAGGAGAGGAGGGGGAGGAGGAGAAGGAGGAGAGGAGGAGAAGGAGGAGGAGGGAGGAGGAGGAGAGGAGGAGGAGGAGAGGAGGAGAGGAGGAGGAGGAGAGGAGGGGGAGGAGGAGGAGAGGAGGAGGAGGAGAGGAGGGGGAGGAGGAGGAGGAGAGGAGGCGGAGGAGGAGGAGAGGAGGATGACGAGAGGAGGAGGAGAGGAGGAAAGGAGGAGGAGGAGGAGGAGGAGGAGACTCTCTCCTCTCCTCTCCTCTTCAGTGCAGCTGTTTCCGATGAGTCAGGTTATCTGAGCTCAGTGTTTCCCAGCAGACGGTTAACGCCGGCGGGCCGTACGCTCATCGTCTCGTCACTCGGCGCTGTGCAGAGGGGATAGTACAGAGGGGAGGATACCGTCTGATCACTGGGATCTGTTTCCTATTTCTATGTTCATTATTATAGTCATAATGGAATACCACTTTGCTTGTATTGGTCTGTTATTGAACATCAGATATCAACCAGTCTGTGACCTGATAGTCAACAAGGTGTAAAAACCTGCTAATAAATACATCAAATACTAAATCATGCTTTCTGTTTTTAAGGGAATTGTTATGAAGTGACCGTTCTGTTGGTACTAGGGGCACAAATATGGCAGCAAATAAATCTGCTTTAAATAGTCGGTGATGACATGGTGAGGGTCATGAACACTGTTTACACTAGTGGTATCAAAAATATTGAATTATCGATACTGAATTTCTAAATGTGCTTTAGGGCGGGGCTACCTGGTGATTGACAGGTCGTTACCACGGCGTTGTCAGGTCTGGGAGTTGTCCGTGTTTTCGTCTTACAACTTTAACCCTTTCACAGTTTGTTTTCACTTCATCACAGTTAATTAGAACAATTTTGGTCGTTTAAAATTGTCTTATTCAGCGTTCGCTTGTACTTAGCTCCGCCCTCTCGTGTTACTTCTGGTTGCAAAAAACCAAGATGGACACGACC